>NC_086444.1:353856858-354019358 GCF_028390025.1 Pseudophryne corroboree
AGTCAGAGACCATACACTTCCCAGCAAGTTGTACTGCATTTGCTGATTATGTCAAATGAATTTTATGATTGAATAGCCTAGGTATGATTCGAGGAACTACACATCCCAGCAAGTTGTACTGCATTTGCTGATTATGTCAAATGAATTTCATGATTGAATAGCCTAGGTATATTGAAAAAGGGTGTTTTTTTTTTTGTATGTTTTTCTCTTTGTAGAGATATAGTTGGCTGCCTTATTGGTATGTAATGTCTGTTTTTCTAAGCTAATGTATTGCCTTAGTTTAAAGGGGGATGGTTTTGGGTGGAGTTTGCAATCATTGCATTCACATGGATATTGTTCCTATTTGAAGTCTAGTATACGGCTGGATAGCCATCGGCTGGTAGTGCTTCCATAGAAGTGCTGACATAAAAGTGTTATTATAAAAATAGCGTTATACCTGCGTTAAACCGAATGAAAACAGAAGGAAAACATCAACACACCAACACTACCACAAAAGGACTGCCTTAATGCCTCAAAAGTATGTAATTCATCTTATGCATATCATCTGTTTTTAAAAAACCTATGAAAAGGCATCCCCAATCTGCTCACTACAGTTCTCTCTTATGCAAACTTATGTATGTTTCTTGATGTAATGATTTCTTGTAAATGTCATTGCATGTGTGGGGAAGTTGCTCAGTGAAACAGTTTATTATTGCATACTGACTGGTGATTACCTCCTTTGAACATTTACCCATTGTGGTCAGGTGTACTATGTCTTTATATTTAGTAAGGTATAGTCATGGTGTAAAGGACAGAGTATGATTACTGATTAGTAAAAGAAAACAAATACTGAGCAACATCCCCAAACAGGTAATTTCAACTTTAAACTTGTCATTTATTTTGTACGCTCTGGACATGGCTACTACTAACAAATGCACAGACAAAATTCTTAAAGCTATGTCTGCAAATGCTAGGAGCTTAGGAGACAAAATTCCAGAGCTAATTGCGATAATGACAAGGGATAACCTGGATTTTGTGGCAATTACAGAGTCTTGGTGCAATGAGAATCATGACTGGGACATAGCTATACCAGGATACAATTTATTTAGGAAAGATAGAATAGGAAGAATAGGAGGAGGGGTAGCAATGTATGTGAAAAAAAGCATAAATGCTACTTTAATACAAAATATTGAAGCCAAAACTGAGGCCCTTTGGGTCACCATAGAAACTGGGAAGAAGGACATTATTCGCATTGGGGTGATCTATAGACCACCAGGCCAGGGGCAGGATTTGGACAGGAACCTATTGTTGGACATCTCTAAAATGGCTTTTAAGGGAGAAGTCATAATCATGGGAGACTTTAATTTACCTGATGTAAATTGGGAGGGGTCTTTTGCAAGTTCAGCTACAAGTGGCAAATTTCTACATTCCTTACAGGGAGCATCTCTCAAGCAATTGGTGAGGGAGCCCACTCGCAAAGACTCAATATTAGATCTAATTCTTACAAATGGTGATAGGATATCTGATATATATGTGGGTGAGCACCTGGGATCCAGTGATCATCAAGCAGTATGGTTTCGTATAAAGACAGGATCCAACTCCTCTCACACAAAAACAAAGGTGTTGGATTTTAGAAATGCAGACTTTGCAAAAATGGGGAGATGTTTAAGTGATTCATTGGCAGACTGGAGGAACTTGGAAGGAGTGCAGGAGAGGTGGAAAAAAATGAAAAGTGCATTACTAAGTGCAACAGACCTTTGTATCAAAATGGTTAGGAAAAGCACCAGGAAAAGGAAGCCAGTGTGGTTCACAAAAGTAGTATCAACTAGTGTGAAAGCAAAAAAGATGGCTTTTAGGAAATACAAACAGACTCGAAATAATAACGACAAAGAGGTGTATCTGGACAGACGGAAGGATGCTAAGAAAGTGATCAGACGTGCAAAGGCAGAAGCTGAGGAGAAAATGGCCCAGTCAGTAGATAAAGGGGGCAAAACTTTTTTTAAGTATATAAGTGAAAGGAGAAAATCAAATGGAGGAATAATAAGACTTAAGACAGAGAGTGGGCATTTGGTGGAGGGAGACAAGGCAATAGCAGATCACCTAAATAATTATTTTTGCTCAGTATTTACTACAGAAGAAGGGATGGGGCCACAGTTAAATTGCAAGGACATTCATAAAAATAAGGTAGACGAAAGTACATTTACAGAGGAGAAGGTCCTAACAGAACTTTCAAAACTAAAAGTGGATAAATCAATGGGACCAGATGGGATACACCCAAGGATACTCAAAGAGCTAAAAGATGTGCTGGTTACACCGTTAACAGAATTATTTAACCAGTCACTAAATACAGGTGCTATTCCAGAGGACTGGAAAAGAGCAAATGTAGTTCCACTGCACAAAAGTGGAAGCAAGGAAGAAGCAAGTAACTACAGACCAGTAAGCCTTACATCAGTAGTAGGGAAAGTAATGGAAAAACTATTAAAAGAAAGAGTAGTGGAATATCTTAAATCAAACAACTTACAGGATCCAAAACAGCATAGATTTACTGGTGGGAGATCATGCCAAACAAATCTTATTGACTTTTTTGACTCTGTGATGAAAATAATAGATCAAGGGGGAGCTGTAGATGTAGCATATCTAGACTTTAGTAAGGCATTTGACACTGTCCCACATCGCAGACTGCTAAATAAACTTGAAAGCCTGGGGGTGGATTATAAATCAGTTAAATGGATAAGAACCTGGTTGCAGGATAGGAAACAGACAGTCGTAGTTAATGGAGTGCAATCTATGGAGGGAAATGTTACCAGTGGAGTACCCCAGGGATCTGTACTTGGTCCAGTTCTCTTTAATATCTTTGTTGGTGACATTGCAGATGGTATTGAAGGGAAGATATGCCTTTTTGCAGATGATACAAAGATATGCAACAGGGTAGACACACCGGGAGGGGTCAAACAAATGATTAATGACCTAGGTAGGCTTGAGAAATGGTCAAGAACGTGGCAACTACAGTTTAATGCTAAAAAATGCAAAATCATGCACTTGGGTCTCAAAAACCCAAAGGCTAAGTATATTATCAAGGGTACTATAATGGAAACGACTGAGGAGGAAAGAGATTTAGGAGTCACTATTTCAAGTGACTTGAAGGCAGGAAAGCAATGCAACAAAGCAATGAGAAAGGCAAGTCAGATGCTTGGTTGCATAGGGAGAGGAATCAGTAGCAGGAAAAAAGAAGTGATAATGCCACTGTATAGGTCATTGGTTCGGCCCCATCTGGAATACTGTGTCCAGTTCTGGAGACCCTATCTCCAGAAGGATATAAATACATTAGAGAGTGTACAAAGAAGGGCAACTAAAATGGTGCATGGCCTACATCACAAAACTTACCCGGAAAGGCTAAAAGATCTTAACATGTATAGTTTGGAGGAGAGAAGGGAAAGGGGAGACATGATAGAAACTTTCAAATATATAAAGGGTCTTAACAAAGTTCAGGAGGGAAACATTCTTCAAAGGAAAATAAGTATTAGAACTCGAGGGCATACATTGAGACTGGAGGGGGGGAGGTTCAGGGGAAATTTAAGGAAAAATTACTTCACAGAAAGGGTAGTGGATAAGTGGAATAGCCTCCCATCAGAGGTGGTAGAGGCTAAGACTGTAGGGCAATTTAAACATGCTTGGGATAGGCATATGAATATCCTTACAAAGAATCAAGGTTAAAAAAGGGTTGAGATTGCCTAAAGGATAAAATAAAAAAGGGGCAGACTAGATGGGCCAAGTGGTTCTTATCTGCCGTCAAATTCTATGTTTCTATGTTTCTATGTTACACTGCAGTCTTAGGTTTCACTGTAATTTGCGATAACTTTAGTAAACAATTCATCAGCATTAAAAACAAGTCTTAGTAAGAAGGAAAAAAAAAGTTTATTATTAGGGGGGCATTTGAAGAGAAATGAGTGGCATGCCAGATTACGTACAATTTGCCACGTGTATTAATAGCATAGAATACCTTCTAAGCTCTGCTTTATATTTGATTACTGCAAATGAACTACAAGCACTTGTTTTGCTGATCAGTTTTATCAATAAAAGGGAAGGAGGTTATTATTTGGAGCAACTAATGCAGGACAGGACTTTTCTTCTTTCAGAACTGTAGAAATATTGTGACAGTTTAGTGAGAACGTTTCTCCAGGATGTGTGTCAGCCGGTAACACACAGTGAGAAAAGAAAAATGAAAACAGTCTGAACAAAACAAAGAGTTGCACATGAAAGCAAATATTTAGAGACACAAACACTCATAAGTGGACTTAGAAATTCCCTTTCAACACCCTGTAGATTTGTATATACAAGCATTCACCTAAATACTGCACAGTTCTTCTACACAATGTTCTAATGAACAAATTCATCAGGGACAAAAAAGAGCCTGTAATCTCCACCTAGAACACCTTCCCCAAATACACGTGGCCATAATACCCATGACATAATCTTGTATTGCATAACACTAGTATAGGTATGCAACTAGGGCTATTCAGCTGGTGTAAGAACTGCAAGTCCCAGCCTGCATAGCAGCCTTTAGGGAAGGGGTATTCAACATGGGTCCCTCCGGCTGCTGGGGTACTACCAGAGCTGGCCCTAACCAATATGATGCCCTAGGCTAGATTTTGGCTGGTGCCCCCTACCACCACCGCTGGTTCCGCCTCTGACCCTGCATTCCTTTCCCAGCACCATCACCCCCCACCCATAGCAGTCCTTTTTTTTTTCCTACTCCCTGTAATTTAAATAGAACAGTGTGCACAATCGGCGCACAGCCCAAAAAGGTATGTGTTTTTGCTGGCAAGGGGCATGGCCACACAATAGTACCCCCAATTCAACTTATGCCTCACAGTAGTGCAACTTTATTCACAATTTATAATGCGATAGTGTCCCTTATTCACATTACATCACACAGTAGTACCACTTTACCATATATACGTTACTCCTCACAGTAGTGCCCCTTTTTCACATTACATCACACTGAATTGCTTCTTATTCACATTACACCACACCATATTGCTCTTTATTCACATTAGACCACACAGTAGTGCCCTTTCTATACGTTACGCCACACAGTAGAGCACGTTATACACATAATGCCACACATTGGTAATGCATTTATACACATAATACCACACAGTAATGCCCCTTACACATATGACACACATTATTAATGTCCTTATAAACATAATGCGTGTTACACATTATGCCAACCCTTATTAATGCCTTTATACACATATACACATAATTTATACACATAATTTCCCTTACACATATGCCACACATTGTTAATGCCCTTATACACATAATTACACACATAATGTCCCTTACACATATGCCGCACATTATTGGTGCCTTTATACACATAATGACACACATAGTGCCCCTTACACATATGTAACACATTATTAATGCCCTTATACACATAATGACACATATAGTTCCTAGCGTGAGTCAACTGGCAGCTCTGCTAATGTCGGATGCCTATTTTTTATGAAAATGCATCTTTTTTGCATTGCTATGTGGCTAGGATGCACAGCAGCTTCTGTTGATTAAAATGATATGCGGCATGCCTATATACTGTGCGCGACTGTGGCTGTATCTGCATACGAAATGCTACACACAGAATATAGGCATGCAGCATATCATTTTAATCATTGCTCTAATTGCAAAACTGAGGTAGGTCATGCTGGGATATGTAGTTCCACAGCAGCTGGTGGGACGCATGTTGAATGCCCCTGCTTTAGGGGCTTGCAATTCCACGGCAGCTAGAGAGCCACAGTTTGTCTACTGTTTATATACAGTAGAGATGAGCGGGTTCGGTTTCTCTGAATCCGAACCCGCCCGAACTTCATGGTTTTTTTCACGGGTCCGAGCAGACTCGGATCCTCCCGCCTTGCTCGGTTAACCCGAGCGCGCCCGAACGTCATCATGACGCTGTCGGATTCTCGCGAGACTCGGATTCTATATAAGGAGCCGCGCGTCGCCGCCATTTTCACACGTGCATTGAGATTGATAGGGAGAGGACGTGGCTGGCGTCCTCTCCATTTAGATTAGAAGAGAGAGAGAGAGAGAGAGAGATTGACCTGATTTACTGGAGCTTAGGAGTACTGTAGAAGTGTAGAGAGTGCAGAGTTTACTAGTGACTGACCACAGTGACCACCAGACAGTGCAGTTTTATTTAATATATCCGTTCTCTGCCTGAAAAAAACGATACACACAGTGACTCAGTCACATACCATATCTGTGTGCACTGCTCAGCCCAGTGTGCTGCATCATCTATGTATATATATCTGACTGTGCTCAGCTCACACAGCTTATAATTGTGGGGGAGACTGGGGAGCACTGCAGTGCCAGTTATAGGTTATAGCTGGAGCCAGGAGTACATATTATATTAACATTAAACAGTGCACACTTTTGCTGCAGGAGTGCCACTGCCAGTGTGACTGACCAGTGACCTGACCACACTGACCACCAGTATAGTTAGTAGTATACTATATTGTGATTGCCTGAAAAAGTTAAACACTCGTCGTGTGACTTCACTTGTGTGGTGTTTTTTTTTTAATTCTATAAAAAACTCATTCTGCTGACAGACAGTGTCCAGCAGGTCCGTCATTATATAATATATACCTGTCCGGCTGCAGTAGTGATATATATATATTTTTTATATCATTATTTATCATCCAGTCGCAGCAGACACAGTACGGTAGTTCACGGCTGTAGCTACCTCTGTGTCGGCACTCGGCAGTCCATCCATAATTGTATACCACCTACCCGTGGTTTTTTTTCTTTCTTCTTTATACATACATACTACTACATCTCTTTATCAACCAGTCTATATTAGCAGCAGACACAGTACAGTACGGTAGTCCACGGCTGTAGCTACCTCTGTGTCGGCACTCGGCAGTCCGTCCATAATTGTATACCACCTACCCGTGGTTTTTTTTTCTTTCTTCTTTATACATACATACTACTACATCTCTTTATCAACCAGTCTATATTAGCAGCAGACACAGTACAGTACGGTAGTTCACGGCTGTAGCTACCTCTGTGTCGGCACTCGGCAGTCCGTCCATAATTGTATACCACCTACCCGTGGTTTTTTTTTCTTTCTTCTTTATACATACATACTACTACATCTCTTTATCAACCAGTCTATATTAGCAGCAGACACAGTACAGTACGGTAGTCCACGGCTGTAGCTACCTCTGTGTCGGCACTCGGCAGTCCGTCCATAATTGTATACCACCTACCCGTGGTTTTTTTTTCTTTCTTCTTTATACATACATACTACTACATCTCTTTATCAACCAGTCTATATTAGCAGCAGACACAGTACAGTACGGTAGTTCACGGCTGTTGCTACCTCTGTGTCGGCACTCGGCAGTCCGTCCATAATTGTATACCACCTACCCGAGGTTTTTTTTTCTTTCTTCTTTATACATACATACTACTACATCTCTTTATCAACCAGTCTATATTAGCAGCAGACACAGTACAGTACGGTAGTCCACGGCTGTAGCTACCTCTGTGTCGGCACTCGGCAGTCCGTCCATAATTGTATACCACCTACCCGTGGTTTTTTTTTCTTTCTTCTTTATACATACATACTACTACATCTCTTTATCAACCAGTCTATATTAGCAGCAGACACAGTACAGTACGGTAGTTCACGGCTGTAGCTACCTCTGTGTCGGCACTCGGCAGTCCGTCCATAATTGTATACCACCTACCCGTGGTTTTTTTTTCTTTCTTCTTTATACATACATACTACTACATCTCTTTATCAACCAGTCTATATTAGCAGCAGACACAGTACAGTACGGTAGTTCACGGCTGTAGCTACCTCTGTGTCGGCACTCGGCAGTCCGTCCATAATTGTATACCACCTACCCGTGGTTTTTTTTTCTTTCTTCTTTATACATACATACTACTACATCTCTTTATCAACCAGTCTATATTAGCAGCAGACACAGTACAGTACGGTAGTCCACGGCTGTAGCTACCTCTGTGTCGGCACTCGGCAGTCCGTCCATAATTGTATACCACCTACCCGTGGTTTTTTTTCTTTCTTCTTTATACATACATACTACTACATCTCTTTATCAACCAGTCTATATTAGCAGCAGACACAGTACAGTACGGTAGTTCACGGCTGTAGCTACCTCTGTGTCGGCACTCGGCAGTCCGTCCATAATTGTATACCACCTACCCGAGGTTTTTTTTTCTTTCTTCTTTATACATACATACTACTACATCTCTTTATCAACCAGTCTATATTAGCAGCAGACACAGTACAGTACGGTAGTCCACGGCTGTAGCTACCTCTGTGTCGGCACTCGGCAGTCCGTCCATAATTGTATACCACCTACCCAAGGTTTTTTTTTCTTTCTTCTTTATACATACATACTACTACATCTCTTTATCAACCAGTCTATATTAGCAGCAGACACAGTACAGTACGGTAGTTCACGGCTGTAGCTACCTCTGTGTCGGCACTCGGCAGTCCGTCCATAATTGTATACCACCTACCCGTGGTTTTTTTTCCTTTCTTCTTTATACATACATACTACTACATCTCTTTATCAACCAGTCTATATTAGCAGCAGACACAGTACAGTACGGTAGTCCACGGCTGTAGCTACCTCTGTGTCGGCACTCGTCAGTCCGTCCATAATTGTATACTAGTATCCATCCATCTCCATTGTTTACCTGAGGTGCCTTTTAGTTGTGCCTATTAAAATATGGAGAACAAAAATGTTGAGGTTCCAAAATTAGGGAAAGATCAAGATCCACTTCCACCTCGTGCTGAAGCTGCTGCCACTAGTCATGGCCGAGACGATGAAATGCCAGCAACGTCGTCTGCCAAGGCCGATGCCCAATGTCATAGTACAGAGCATGTCAAATCCAAAACACCAAATATCAGTAAAAAAAGGACTCCAAAACCTAAAATAAAATTGTCGGAGGAGAAGCGTAAACTTGCCAATATGCCATTTACCACACGGAGTGGCAAGGAACGGCTGAGGCCCTGGCCTATGTTCATGGCTAGTGGTTCAGCTTCACATGAGGATGGAGGCACTCAGCCTCTCGCTAGAAAAATGAAAAGACTCAAGCTGGCAAAAGCAGTAGCACCGCAAAGAACTGTGCGTTATTCGAAATCCCAAATCCACAAGGAGAGTCCAATTGTGTCGGTTGCGATGCCTGACCTTCCCAACACTGGACGTGAAGAGCATGCGCCTTCCACCATTTGCACGCCCCCTGCAAGTGCTGGAAGGAGCACCCGCAGTCCAGTTCCTGATAGTCAGATTGAAGATGTCAGTGTTGAAGTACACCAGGATGAGGAGGATATGGGTGTTGCTGGCGCTGGGGAGGAAATTGACCAGGAGGATTCTGATGGTGAGGTGGTTTGTTTAAGTCAGGCACCCGGGGAGACACCTGTTGTCCGTGGGAGGAATATGGCTGTTGACATGCCTGGTGAAAATACCAAAAAAATCAGCTCTTCGGTGTGGAGGTATTTCAACAGAAATGCGGACAACAGGTGTCAAGCCGTGTGTTCCCTTTGTCAAGCTGTAATAAGTAGGGGTAAGGACGTTAACCACCTCGGAACATCCTCCCTTATACGTCACCTGCAGCGCATTCATAATAAGTCAGTGACAAGTTCAAAAACTTTGGGTGACAGCGGAAGCAGTCCACTGACCAGTAAATCCCTTCCTCTTGTAACCAAGCTCACGCAAACCACCCCACCAACTCCCTCAGTGTCAATTTCCTCCTTCCCCAGGAATGCCAATAGTCCTGCAGGCCATGTCACTGGCAATTCTGATGATTCCTCTCCTGCCTGGGATTCCTCCGATGCATCCTTGCGTGTAACGCCTACTGCTGCTGGCGCTGCTGTTGTTGCTGCTGGGAGTCGATGGTCATCCCAGAGGGGAAGTCGTAAGACCACTTTTACTACTTCCACCAAGCAATTGACTGTCCAACAGTCCTTTGCGAGGAAGATGAAATATCACAGCAGTCATCCTACTGCAAAGCGGATAACTGAGGCCTTGGCATCCTGGGTGGTGAGAAACGTGGTTCCGGTATCCATCATTACTGCAGAGCCAACTAGAGACTTGTTGGAGGTACTGTGTCCCCGGTACCAAATACCATCTAGGTTCCATTTCTCTAGGCAGGCGATACCGAAAATGTACACAGACCTCAGAAAAAGAGTCACCAGTGTCCTAAAAAATGCAGCTGTACCCAATGTCCACTTAACCACGGACATGTGGACAAGTGGAGCAGGGCAGGGTCAGGACTATATGACTGTGACAGCCCACTGGGTAGATGTATGGACTCCCGCCGCAAGAACAGCAGCGGCGGCACCAGTAGCAGCATCTCGCAAACGCCAACTCTTTCCTAGGCAGGCTACGCTTTGTATCACCGCTTTCCAGAATACGCACACAGCTGAAAACCTCTTACGGCAACTGAGGAAGATCATCGCGGAATGGCTTACCCCAATTGGACTCTCCTGTGGATTTGTGGCATCGGACAACGCCAGCAATATTGTGTGTGCATTAAATATGGGCAAATTCCAGCACGTCCCATGTTTTGCACATACCTTGAATTTGGTGGTGCAGAATTATTTAAAAAACGACAGGGGCGTGCAAGAGATGCTGTCGGTGGCCAGAAGAATTGCGGGACACTTTCGGCGTACAGGCACCACGTACAGAAGACTGGAGCACCACCAAAAACTACTGAACCTGCCCTGCCATCATCTGAAGCAAGAAGTGGTAACGAGGTGGAATTCAACCCTCTATATGCTTCAGAGGTTGGAGGAGCAGCAAAAGGCCATTCAAGCCTATACAATTGAGCACGATATAGGAGGTGGAATGCACCTGTCTCAAGCGCAGTGGAGAATGATTTCAACGTTGTGCAAGGTTCTGCTGCCCTTTGAACTTGCCACACGTGAAGTCAGTTCAGACACTGCCAGCCTGAGTCAGGTCATTCCCCTCATCAGGCTTTTGCAGAAGAAGCTGGAGACATTGAAGGAGGAGCTAACACGGAGCGATTCCGCTAGGCATGTGGGACTTGTGGATGGAGCCCTTAATTCGCTTAACAAGGATTCACGGGTGGTCAATCTGTTAAAATCAGAGCACTACATTTTGGCCACCATGCTCGATCCTAGATTTAAAGCCTACCTTGGATCTCTCTTTCCGGCAGACACAAGTCTGCTGGGGTTGAAAGACCTGCTGGTGAGAAAATTGTCAAGTCAAGCGGAACGCGACCTGTCAACATCTCCTCCTTCACATTCTCCCGCAACTGGGGGTGCGAGGAAAAGGCTCAGAATTCCGAGCCCACCCGCTGGCGGTGATGCAGGGCAGTCTGGAGCGACTGCTGATGCTGACATCTGGTCCGGACTGAAGGACCTGACAACGATTACGGACATGTCGTCTACTGTCACTGCATATGATTCTCTCACCATTGAAAGAATGGTGGAGGATTATATGAGTGACCGCATCCAAGTAGGCACGTCACACAGTCCATACTTATACTGGCAGGAAAAAGAGGCAATTTGGAGGCCCTTGCACAAACTGGCTTTATTCTACCTAAGTTGCCCTCCCACAAGTGTGTACTCCGAAAGAGTGTTTAGTGCCGCCGCTCACCTTGTCAGCAATCGGCGTACGAGGTTACATCCAGAAAATGTGGAGAAGATGATGTTCATTAAAATGAATTATAATCAATTCCTCCGCGGAGACATTGACCAGCAGCAATTGCCTCCACAAAGTACACAGGGAGCTGAGATGGTGGATTCCAGTGGGGACGAATTGATAATCTGTGAGGAGGGGGATGTACACGGTGATATATCGGAGGATGATGATGAGGTGGACATCTTGCCTCTGTAGAGCCAGTTTGTGCAAGGAGAGATTAATTGCTTCTTTTTTGGGGGGGGTCCAAACCAACCCGTCATATCAGTCACAGTCGTGTGGCAGACCCTGTCACTGAAATGATGGGTTGGTTAAAGTGTGCATGTCCTGTTTTGTTTATACAACATAAGGGTGGGTGGGAGGGCCCAAGGACAATTCCATCTTGCACCTCTTTTTTCTTTTATTTTTCTTTGCGTCATGTGCTGTTTGGGGAGGGTTTTTTGGAAGGGACATCCTGCGTGACACTGCAGTGCCACTCCTAAATGGGCCCGGTGTTTGTGTCGGCCACTAGGGTCGCTTATCTTACTCACACAGTCAGCTACCTCATTGCGCCTCTTTTTTTCTTTGCGTCATGTGCTGTTTGGGGAGGGTTTTTTGGAAGGGCCATCCTGCGTGACACTGCAGTGCCACTCCTAGATGGGCCCGGTGTTTGTGTCGGCCACTAGGGTCGCTAATCTTACTCACACAGCTACCTCATTGCGCCTCTTTTTTTCTTTGCGTCATGTGCTGTTTGGGGAGGGTTTTTTGGAAGGGACATCCTGCGTGACACTGCAGTGCCACTCCTAAATGGGCCCGGTGTTTGTGTCGGCCACTACGGTCGCTAATCTTACTCACACAGCTACCTCATTGCGCCTCTTTTTTTCTTTGCGTCATGTGCTGTTTGGGGAGGGTTTTTTGGAAGGGACATCCTACGTGACACTGCAGTGCCACTCCTAGATGGGCCCGGTGTTTGTGTCGGCCACTACGGTCGCTAATCTTACTCACACAGCTACCTCATTGCGCCTCTTTTTTTCTTTGCGTCATGTGCTGTTTGGGGAGGGTTTTTTGGAAGGGACATCCTACGTGACACTGCAGTGCCACTCCTAGATGGGCCCGGTGTTTGTGTCGGCCACTAGGGTCGCTAATCTTACTCACACAGCTACCTCATTGCGCCTCTTTTTTGCTTTGCGTCATGTGCTGTTTGGGGAGGGTTTTTTGGAAGGGACATCCTGCGTGACACTGCAGTGCCACTCCTAAATGGGCCCGGTGTTTGTGTCGGCCACTACGGTCGCTAGTCTTACTCACACAGCTACCTCATTGCGCCTCTTTTTTTCTTTGCGTCATGTGCTGTTTGGGGACGGTTTTTTGGAAGGGACATCCTGCGTGACACTGCAGTGCCACTCCTAAATGGGCCCGGTATTTGTGTCGGCCACTAGGGTCGCTTATCTTACTCACACAGTCAGCTACCGAATTGCGCCTCTTTTTTTCTTTGCGTCATGTGCTGTTTGGGGAGTGTTTTTTGGAAGGGCCATCCTGCGTGACACTGCAGTGCCACTCCTAGATGGGCCCGGTGTTTGTGTCGGCCACTAGGGTCGCTAATCTTACTCACACAGCTACCTCATTGCGCCTCTTTTTTTCTTTGCGTCATGTGCTGTTTGGGGAGGGTTTTTTGGAAGGGACATCCTGCGTGACACTGCAGTGCCACTCCTAAATGGGCCCGGTGTTTGTGTCGGCCACTAGGGTCGCTAATCTTACTCACGCAGCTACCTCATTGCGCCTCTTTTTTTCTTTGCGTCATGTGCTGTTTGGGGAGGGTTTTTTGGAAGGGACATCCTGCGTGACACTGCAGTGCCACTCCTAGATGGGCCAGGTGTTTGTGTCGGCCACTAGGGTCGCTTAGCTTAGTCATCCAGCGACCTCGGTGCAAATTTTAGGACTAAAAATAATATTGTGAGGTGTGAGGTATTCAGAATAGAGATGAGCGGGTTCGGTTTCTCTGAATCCGAACCCGCCAGAACTTCATGTTTTTTTTCACGGGTCCGAGCGACTCGGATCTTCCCGCCTTGCTCGGTTAACCCGAGCGCGCCCGAACGTCATCATGACGCTGTCGGATTCTCGCGAGGCTCGGATTCTATCGCGAGACTCGGATTCTATATAAGGAGCCGCGCGTCGCCGCCATTTTCACACGTGCATTGAGATTGATAGGGAGAGGACGTGGCTGGCGTCCTCTCCGTTTAGAATAGATTAGAGAGACACTTGATTTACTAATTTTGGGGAGCATTAGGAGTACTCAGTACAGTGCAGAGTTTTGCTGATAGTGACCACCAGTTTTATTTATAATCCGTTCTCTGCCTGAAAAAAGCGATACACAGCACACAGTGACTCAGTCACATACCATATCTGTGTGCACTGCTCAGGCTCAGGCCAGTGTGCTGCATCATCTATTATCTATATATAATATTATATATATCTGTCTGACTGCTCAGCTCACACAGCTTATAATTGTGGGGGAGACTGGGGAGCACTACTGCAGTGCCAGTTATAGGTTATAGCAGGAGCCAGGAGTACATAATATATTATATAGTGAGTGACCACCAGACACACAGTGCAGTTTATTTAATATATCCGTTCTCTGCCTGAAAAAAGCGATACACACAGTGACTCAGTCAGTCACATACCATATCTGTGTGCACTGCTCAGGCTCAGGCCAGTGTGCTGCATCATCTATATATATTATATATCTGTCTGACTGCTCAGCTCACACAGCTTATAATTGTGGGGGAGACTGGGGAGCACTACTGCAGTGCCAGTTATAGGTTATAGCAGGAGCCAGGAGTACATAATATTATATTAAAATTAAACAGTGCACACTTTTGCTGCAGGAGTGCCACTGCCAGTGTGACTAGTGACCAGTGACCTGACCACCAGTATATATAATATTAGTAGTATACTATCTCTTTATCAACCAGTCTATATTAGCAGCAGACACAGTACAGTGCGGTAGTTCACGGCTGTGGCTACCTCTGTGTCGGCACTCGGCAGCCCGTCCATAATTGTATATACCACCTAACCGTGGTTTTTTTTTCTTTCTTTATACATACATACTAGTTACGAGTATACTATCTCTTTATCAACCAGTCTATATTAGCAGCAGACACAGTACAGTGCGGTAGTTCACGGCTGTGGCTACCTCTGTGTCGGCACTCGGCAGCCCGTCCATAATTGTATATACCACCTAACCGTGGTTTTTTTTTCTTTCTTTATACATACATACTAGTTACGAGTATACTATCTCTTTATCAACCAGTCTATATATTAGCAGCAGACACAGTACAGTGCGGTAGTTCACGGCTGTGGCTACCTCTGTGTCGGCACTCGGCAGCCCGTCCATAATTGTATATACCACCTAACCGTGGTTTTTTTTTCTTTCTTTATACATACATACTAGTTACGAGTATACTATCTCTTTATCAACCAGTCTATATATTAGCAGCAGACACAGTACAGTGCGGTAGTTCACGGCTGTGGCTACCTCTGTGTCGGCACTCGGCAGCCCGTCCATAATTGTATATACCACCTAACCGTGGTTTTTTTTTCTTTCTTTATACATACATACTAGTTACGAGTATACTATCTCTTTATCAACCAGTCTATATATTAGCAGCAGACACAGTACAGTGCGGTAGTTCACGGCTGTGGCTACCTCTGTGTCGGCACTCGGCAGCCCGTCCATAATTGTATATACCACCTAACCGTGGTTTTTTTTTCTTTCTTTATACATACATACTAGTTACGAGTATACTATCTCTTTATCAACCAGTCTATATATTAGCAGCAGACACAGTACAGTGCGGTAGTTCACGGCTGTGGCTACCTCTGTGTCGGCACTCGGCAGCCCGTCCATAATTGTATATACCACCTAACCGTGGTTTTTTTTTCTTTCTTTATACATACATACTAGTTACGAGTATACTATCTCTTTATCAACCAGTCTATATATTAGCAGCAGACACAGTACAGTGCGGTAGTTCACGGCTGTGGCTACCTCTGTGTCGGCACTCGGCAGCCCGTCCATAATTGTATACTAGTATCCAATCCATCCATCTCCATTGTTTACCTGAGGTGCCTTTTAGTTGTGCCTATTAAAATATGGAGAACAAAAATGTTGAGGTTCCAAAATTAGGGAAAGATCAAGATCCACTTCCACCTCGTGCTGAAGCTGCTGCCACTAGTCATGGCCGAGACGATGAAATGCCAGCAACGTCGTCTGCCAAGGCCGATGCCCAATGTCATAGTACAGAGCATGTCAAATCCAAAACACCAAATATCAGTAAAAAAAGGACTCCAAAACCTAAAATAAAATTGTCGGAGGAGAAGCGTAAACTTGCCAATATGCCATTTACCACACGGAGTGGCAAGGAACGGCTGAGGCCCTGGCCTATGTTCATGGCTAGTGGTTCAGCTTCACATGAGGATGGAAGCACTCAGCCTCTCGCTAGAAAAATGAAAAGACTCAAGCTGGCAAAAGCAGCACAGCAAAGAACTGTGCATTCTTCGAAATCCCAAATCCACAAGGAGAGTCCAATTGTGTCGGTTGCGATGCCTGACCTTCCCAACACTGGACGTGAAGAGCATGCGCCTTCCACCATTTGCACGCCCCCTGCAAGTGCTGGAAGGAGCACCCGCAGTCCAGTTCCTGATAGTCAGATTGAAGATGTCAGTGTTGAAGTACACCAGGATGAGGAGGATATGGGTGTTGCTGGCGCTGGGGAGGAAATTGACCAGGAGGATTCTGATGGTGAGGTGGTTTGTTTAAGTCAGGCACCCGGGGAGACACCTGTTGTCCGTGGGAGGAATATGGCCGTTGACATGCCAGGTGAAAATACCAAAAAAATCAGCTCTTCGGTGTGGAGGTATTTCACCAGAAATGCGGACAACAGGTGTCAAGCCGTGTGTTCCCTTTGTCAAGCTGTAATAAGTAGGGGTAAGGACGTTAACCACCTCGGAACATCCTCCCTTATACGTCACCTGCAGCGCATTCATAATAAGTCAGTGACAAGTTCAAAAACTTTGGGTGACAGCGGAAGCAGTCCACTGACCAGTAAATCCCTTCCTCTTGTAACCAAGCTCACGCAAACCACCCCACCAACTCCCTCAGTGTCAATTTCCTCCTTCCCCAGGAATGCCAATAGTCCTGCAGGCCATGTCACTGGCAATTCTGACGAGTCCTCTCCTGCCTGGGATTCCTCCGATGCATCCTTGCGTGTAACGCCTACTGCTGCTGGCGCTGCTGTTGTTGCCGCTGGGAGTCGATGGTCATCCCAGAGGGGAAGTCGTAAGCCCACTTGTACTACTTCCAGTAAGCAATTGACTGTTCAACAGTCCTTTGCGAGGAAGATGAAATATCACAGCAGTCATCCTACTGCAAAGCGGATAACTGAGTCCTTGACAACTATGTTGGTGTTAGACGTGCGTCCGGTATCCGCCGTTAGTTCACAGGGAACTAGACAATTTATTGAGGCAGTGTGCCCCCGTTACCAAATACCATCTAGGTTCCACTTCTCTAGGCAGGCGATACCGAGAATGTACACGGACGTCAGAAAAAGACTCACCAGTGTCCTAAAAAATGCAGTTGTACCCAATGTCCACTTAACCACGGACATGTGGACAAGTGGAGCAGGGCAGGGTCAGGACTATATGACTGTGACAGCCCACTGGGTAGATGTATGGACTCCCGCCGCAAGAACAGCAGCGGCGGCACCAGTAGCAGCATCTCGCAAACGCCAACTCTTTCCTAGGCAGGCTACGCTTTGTATCACCGCTTTCCAGAATACGCACACAGCTGAAAACCTCTTACGGCAACTGAGGAAGATCATCGCGGAATGGCTTACCCCAATTGGACTCTCCTGTGGATTTGTGGCATCGGACAACGCCAGCAATATTGTGTGTGCATTAAATATGGGCAAATTCCAGCACGTCCCATGTTTTGCACATACCTTGAATTTGGTGGTGCAGAATTTTTTAAAAAACGACAGGGGCGTGCAAGAGATGCTGTCGGTGGCCAGAAAAATTGCGGGACACTTTCGGCGTACAGGCACCACGTACAGAAGACTGGAGCACCACCAAAAACTACTGAACCTGCCCTGCCATCATCTGAAGCAAGAAGTGGTAACGAGGTGGAATTCAACCCTCTATATGCTTCAGAGGTTGGAGGAGCAGCAAAAGGCCATTCAAGCCTATACAATTGAGCACGATATAGTAGGTGGAATGCACCTGTCTCAAGTGCAGTGGAGAATGATTTCAACGTTGTGCAAGGTTCTGATGCCCTTTGAACTTGCCACACGTGAAGTCAGTTCAGACACTGCCAGCCTGAGTCAGGTCATTCCCCTCATCAGGCTTTTGCAGAAGAAGCTGGAGGCATTGAAGAAGGAGCTAAAAGGGAGCGATTCCGCTAGGCATGTGGGACTTGTTGATGCAGCCCTTAATTCGCTTAACAAGGATTCACGGGTGGTCAATCTGTTGAAATCAGAGCACTACATTTTGGCCACCGTGCTCGATCCTAGATTTAAAGCCTACCTTGGATCTCTCTTTCCGGCAGACACAGGTCTGCTGGGGTTGAAAGACCTGCTGGTGACAAAATTGTCAAGTCAAGCGGAACGCGACCTGTCAACATCTCCTCCTTCACATTCTCCCGCAACTGGGGGTGCGAGGAAAAGGCTCAGAATTCCGAGCCCACCCGCTGGCGGTGATGCAGGGCAGTCTGGAGCGACTGCTGATGCTGACATCTGGTCCGGACTGAAGGACCTGACAACGATTACGGACATGTCGTCTACTGTCACTGCATATGATTCTCTCAACATTGATAGAATGGTGGAGGATTATATGAGTGACCGCATCCAAGTAGGCACGTCACACAGTCCGTACTTATACTGGCAGGAAAAAGAGGCAATTTGGAGGCCCTTGCACAAACTGGCTTTATTCTACCTAAGTTGCCCTCCCACAAGTGTGTACTCCGAAAGAGTGTTTAGTGCCGCCGCTCACCTTGTCAGCAATCGGCGTACGAGGTTACATCCAGAAAATGTGGAGAAGATGATGTTCATTAAAATGAATTATAATCAATTCCTCCGCGGAGACATTGACCAGCAGCAATTGCCTCCACAAAGTACACAGGGAGCTGAGATGGTGGATTCCAGTGGGGACGAATTGATAATCTGTGAGGAGGGGGATGTACACGGTGATATATCGGAGGGTGAAGATGAGGTGGACATCTTGCCTCTGTAGAGCCAGTTTGTGCAAGGAGAGATTAATTGCTTCTTTTTTGGGGGGGGTCCAAACCAACCCGTCATATCAGTCACAGTCGTGTGGCAGACCCTGTCACTGAAATGATGGGTTGGTTAAAGTGTGCATGTCCTGTTTTGTTTATACAACATAAGGGTGGGTGGGAGGGCCCAAGGACAATTCCATCTTGCACCTCTTTTTTCTTTTCTTTTTCTTTGCATCATGTGCTGATTGGGGAGGGTTTTTTGGAAGGGACATCCTGCGTGACACTGCAGTGCCACTCCTAGATGGGCCCGGTGTTTGTGTCGGCCACTAGGGTCGCTAATCTTACTCACACAGCTACCTCATTGCGCCTCTTTTTTTCTTTGCGTCATGTGCTGTTTGGGGAGGGTTTTTTGGAAGGGACATCCTGCGTGACACTGCAGTGCCACTCCTAGATGGGCCCGGTGTTTGTGTCGGCCACTAGGGTCGCTTATCTTACTCACACAGCGACCTCGGTGCAAATTTTAGGACTAAAAATAATATTGTGAGGTGTGAGGTATTCAGAATAGACTGAAAATGAGTGTAAATTATGGTTTTTGAGGTTAATAATACTTTGGGATCAAAATGACCCCCAAATTCTATGATTTAAGCTGTTTTTTAGTGTTTTTTGAAAAAAACACCCGAATCCAAAACACACCCGAATCCGACAAAAAAAATTCGGTGAGGTTTTGCCAAAACGCGTTCGAACCCAAAACACGGCCGCGGAACCGAACCCAAAACCAAAACACAAAACCCGAAAAATTTCAGGCGCTCATCTCTAATTCAGAATAGACTGAAATGAGTGGAAATTATGGTTTTTGAGGTTAATAATAATATGGGATCAAAATGACCCCCAAATTCTATGATTTAAGCTGTTTTTTAGGGTTTTTTGAAAAAAACACCCGAATCCAAAACACACCCGAATCCGACAAAAAAAATTCGGTGAGGTTTTGCCAAAACGCGGTCGAACCCAAAACACGGCCGCGGAACCGAACCCAAAACCAAAACACAAAACCCGAAAAATTTCAGGCGCTCATCACTAATATACAGCATGTTTATTACTGCTAGCAATTTTTATCATTTACATAAATGTTTTGTTATATACAAATTTGTTCCAACATCAAACCCTCCTAATACATTAAGAACATACTTCTTACACATTCTATATCCTCTGATCTAACCCTTCAGGAAAAGCTATAGTATTTGCACTCGCAGAAAATGCCCCCCGGAAAAGAAAAACCTTTTGCAGAGAAAAGTGGGTAATTTGTCCTGATGTGGCGTTTTCCGCAGGTAGAGGTAACGACAGGCACCTACTGCTTCATAAATTGTGTTTCTGGCAGGAACCCAAGATCTGTACAGACACACAAAAATGATGTTTACCCGCAGGCAGATTTTTGACGTAGAATATAAAAGCAATCATCGAGATAAATTACTGTGCTGTTAAAATATTACTGCTTCCTGCCAAATCTTGTAAACGAAGGGAGAAGTATTTTGGGATTCATGCTGGTAAATCTGATGTTAACACAGCAAAGCAAAATAATCATTTAGTCAGCAAGAAGAGCATTAATATGGCAGCCTAGTTGTAATGGACAAAAGTAACCCTGTAACTTATTCAGTGAATATATATATATATATATATATATATATATATATATATTTCTATATATATATATATATATATATATATATACAGTGAATACGACAGTGGTGCCTTGAGAGGGTGGCACTCGTTATACCGGCTGTTGGGATCCCGGCGCTCAGTACAGCGGTGCCGTAATCCCGACCACCGTGCCCGCAAGGGGCTCTTTTGCGCTCACCTCACTGCTGGCATTCCGGCTGTCAGGATCCCAGTGCTGGGCGCTGGGATCCCGACAGCCGGCAATTCGTAGTACACCCCTTGAGCACCTTATACATATAAGCAACATATGAACATCTAAGAGAAAACTGTCGAGTTTGAAAACATTGAGGATCAGCTATAACCGGACAGCACAGCAAATATATATATTTTCTGTGACATAATAGATGATTACGTTTTCTTACCTTTTGCTGCACAAGAGAAACAAAGCAGTAATGCATTATCGGTGCAATATTGTCTGTATATAATTTTATTGCCCATTGTTTTATTAGCTGGACTGTATTACATCGTGTGTACAACATATCACCTATATTTCTCACATATTCTAATACACACGATCGAGTCACATTATTATGACCACCTCTTACATTTGACGTCGGCAGCGCGTAGTCGTGCGCTGGCTTGGTGGGTATATAAGGTGTGCGATAGGCCTTCTGCACACATATCACTCATTGCTGGGTAAAAGGGGAAATTTATCTGAGTTGCAAAAAGGGCTGATTGTCGGCTTTTGTGCCAAGGGTGGCAATATTTCTGACACAGCTCAGTTTGTGAACTATTCACGTGCTGCTGTGATGAAGGTTTATAGTGACTGAACAAATGGCACCATTGTGAATAATAGATGAGGAAACTGTGGAGCACCACGCGCCATTGATGTGAGAGGTGAACGTCAGGTGCGAAGGTGCATGAGGGCCGACCGACACACTACAGTGGAGCAGCTCACCATCAACATGAATCTGGGGCTACCAGACGTGTGTCTAATAACAGTTCAGCCCATCTAGCTGCTGTCCGTACTGCACACGGCGGTTACTCTGGCTATTAGCTGGTGGTCATAAAGTGACACGATCGTGTATAAAGGACTGTGTAATACTTGCCTTAGATAGTATTATAACTGAAATATTGGTAAATATGTCCATCATTGTTCATAAACCATGTGTTGATGCCATATTAGGAGAGTGGTGCATCTCTATCTTATTACATTTCAATAGGCATAGTGTAAAGCTGGGTACACACTGAGACGACATCTGCTCAATATGTAGTTTCCGGGTGAATCGGAACGACATATTGGGCATATCATTCCGATTCACCCGGAAACTACATATTGAGCATATCATTCAGTGTGTATGCTAGCGACAATGCCCGGCCGGCCCTGCTCACGGGCAACTGGGCGGTAATGCTAGTGACATGGTGTATGCTAACGGAACAGCGATCGTTCTGATGTGTACCCAGGATCCCATATGTTGGCCCGGGATACATAGCCCAGTGTGTACCCAGCTTTAGTTACAGTTCTGAAAACCTCCTCTGCATGTGGGACGATGTACAAATAAAAAGTTTTTTGACCACTATCATATGGCGTGAGAACTCGTTTGTAAAGATATTTCTTTTACAGTACCCAACAGGGGGAATAATACCTCTACTTAATGCTAAGCCAATTTCACTAGAAAAACATTTTGTAAAAGATTACTCCTAAGGATAACTTGTCCATAGGAAAATAATTTTTACGTTCTCCAGGTACAGAATTATACCCTTAATAGTACATATTGTTCTAAAAAGCCAAATGTTTCAAAACAAATCAGATATTATTTGGAATAATTTGTTTAATGTACGGGCAGTATGGATGGTGTAATGGTTAGCTTTCTTGCCTCACAGCATTGAGGCCATGGGTTCAATTCCCATCATGGCCCAAACTGTGTGGAGTTTGTATATTCTCCCCGTGCTTGCGTGGGTTTCCTCTGGGTACTCCGGTTTCCTCCCACAATCCAAAAATATACCAATAGGTTAATTGGCTCCCAACAAAAATTAACCCTAGTGTGAATGCTAAGTGCAACAGACCTTTGTATCAAAATGGTTAGGAAAAGCACCAGGAAAAGGATGCCAGTGTGGTTCACAAAAGAAGTATCAACTAGTGTGAAAGCAAAAAAGATGGCTTTTAGGAAATACAAACAGACTCAAAATAATAACGACAAAGAGGTGTATCTGGACAGACGGAAGGATGCTAAGAAAGTGATCAGACGTGCAAAGGCAGAAGCTGAGGAGAAAATGGCCCAGTCAGTAGATAAAGGGGGCAAAACTTTTTTTAAGTATATAAGTGAAAGGAGAAAATCAAATGGAGGAATAATAAGACTTAAGACAGAGAGTGGGCATTTGGTGGAGGGAGACAAGGCAATAGCAGATCACCTAAATAATTATTTTTGCTCAGTATTTACTACAGAAGAAGGGATGGGGCCACAGTTAAGTTGCAAGGACATTCATAAAAATAAGGTAGATGAAAATACATTTACAGAGGAGAAGGTCCTAACAGAACTTTCAAAACTAAAAGTGGATAAATCAATGGGACCAGATGGGATACACCCAAGGATACTCAAAGAGCTAAAAGATGTGCTGGTTACACCTTTAACAGAATTATTTAACCAGTCACTAAATACAGGTGCTATTCCAGAGGACTGGAAAAGAGCAAATGTAGTTCCACTGCACAAAAGTGGAAGCAAGGAAGAAGCAAGTAACTACAGACCAGTAAGCCTTACATCAGTAGTAGGGAAAGTAATGGAAAAACTATTAAAAGAAAGAGTAGTGGAATATCTTAAATCAAACAACTTACAGGATCCAAAACAGCATGGATTTACTGTTGGGAGATCATGCCAAACAAATCTTATTGACTTTTTTGACTCTGTGATGAAAATAATAGATCAAGGGGGAGCTGTAGATGTAGCATATCTAGACTTTAGTAAGGCATTTGACACTGTCCCACATCGCAGACTGCTAAATAAACTTGAAAGCCTGGGGGTGGATTATAAATCAGTTAAATGGATAAGAACCTGGTTGCAGGATAGGAAACAGACAGTCGTAGTTAATGGAGTGCAATCTATGGAGGGAAATGTTACCAGTGGAGTACCACAGGGATCTGTACTTGGTCCAGTTCTCTTTAATATCTTTGTTGGTGACATTGCAAATGGTATTGAAGGGAAGATATGCCTTTTTGCAGATGATACAAAGATATGCAACAGGGTAGACACACCGGGAGGGGTCAAACAAATGATTAATGACCTAGGTAGGCTTGAGAAATGGTCAAGAACGTGGCAACTACAGTTTAATGCTAAAAAATGCAAAATCATGCACTTGGGTCTCAAAAACCCAAAGGCTAAGTATAGTATCAAGGGTACTATAAAGGAAACTACTGAGGAGGAAAGAGATTTAGGAGTCACTATTTCAAGTGACTTGAAGGCAGGAAAGCAATGCAACAAAGCAATGAGAAAGGCAAGTCAGATGCTTGGTTGCATAGGGAGAGGAATCAGTAGCAGGAAAAAAGAAGTGATAATGCCACTGTATAGGTCATTGGTACAGCCCAATCTGGAATACTGTGTCCAGTTCTGGAGACCCTATCTCCAGAAGGATATAAATACATTAGAGAGTGTACAAAGAAGGGCAACTAAAATGGTGCATGGCCTACATCACAAAACTTACCCGGAAAGGCTAAAAGATCTTAACATGTATAGTTTGGAGGAGAGAAGGGAAAGGGGGGACATGATAGAAACTTTCAAATATATAAAGGGTCTTAACAAAGTTCAGGAGGGAAACATTCTTCAAAGGAAAAGAAGTATTAGAACTCGAGGGCATACATTGAGACTGGAGGGGGGGAGGTTCAGGGGAAATTTGAGGAAAAATTACTTCACAGAAAGGGTAGTGGATAAGTGGAATAGCCTCCCATCAGAGGTGGTAGAGGCTAAGACTGTAGGGCAATTTAAACATGCTTGGGACAGGCATATGAATATCCTTACAAAAAATTAAGGTTAAAAAAGGGTTGAGATTGCCTAAAGGATAAAATAAAAAAGGGGAAGACTAGATGGGCCAAGTGGTTCTTATCTGCCGTCAAATTCTATGTTTCTATGTTAATGTGTGTGCATGTACATGTGGTAGGGAATACAGATTGCAGTGCCATAACTAGGCATTTTAGCGCTGTGTGCAAGAAACTGCATTGGCACCCCTTTAAGTAAAATATGGCCAGTGCACGCCATAAGCGTGCGCCAAAAGAAAAGTAAAAAAAAACAAATAAAAAACCCCGTTAGGGGCGTGGCTTCATGGGGAAGGGGTGTGGCCACAAAATAATACCAATTCATACTACGGTGCACAGTAGTCTCCATTATTCAAATTACGCCACACAGTAGCGCCACTACACCAGGTAGAGCCCCTTTTACACATTACGGCAGACATTCCCCTTTTTTACACATTACGGCAGCCAGTACCCCTTTTTACACATTATGGCAGACAGCGTCCCCCTTTTTACACATTACGGCAGCCAGTCCCCCTTTTTACACATTATGGCAGGCAGCGTCCCCCTTTTTACACAATACGGCAGCCAGTGTCCCCCTTTTTACACATTACGGCAGACAGTGTCCCCTTTTTACACATTATGGCAGACAGCGTTCCCCTTTTTACACATTACGGCAGACAGCATCCCTTTTTACACATTATGGCAGACAGCGTCCCCTTTTTACATATTACGGCAGACAGCATCCCCTTTTTACACATTACGGCAGACAGCGTCCCCCTTTTTACACATTACGGCAGACAGCGTCCCCTTTTTTACACATTACGGCAGACAGTGTCCCCCTTTTTACACATTACGGCAGACAGAATAGATAGAGAGATAGAGAGAGAGAGAGAGAGAGAGAGATAGACAGACAGATACTTACCATCTCTTCCCACTGGCGCAGGGATGAGGGAAGCGCATCCCAGCATTCACAGCAGCGCCGGCCAGCCAATGCGGGAGAGGGACTGCTGCAGCGGCGCTGCTACCAATTACATAGCGCTGCTGCAGCTCCAGTCCCCCTCCCTCCTCCTCCCCCGGTTCCTCCCCTGATGCTGCTCCTCTCCTCTTCTCCTCCGGCGGCGCACACAGCACAGGCAGCTTGTAATGAGTCAATTTGACTCATTACAAGCCGCTGACATAGTTGTTGGCTGTGCGCCCTCAGGGCGACGATGCTGTGTGCCAGGCACACCTGGCACACACGTAGTTACGGCTCTGATAGATTGTAAGCTCCACTGGGAGCAGGGACCGATGTGAATGGTTAAATATTATCTGTAAAGTGCTGCGGAATATGTGTGCGCTATATAAATAACTGGTAATAAATAAATAAATAAATAATTATTAGTAAACTAAATATACTGACGGCTCACATTACAATTAAAATGTATTAAAACTGATTTTCTCATGAAAATGTTATAATACACAATAGATTATTTTAACTATTCCAACCTCCTGCAACTTCGCTGAGTCATTTCATATATTGGGGTATACTATATTTACCATGAATTTAATTTCTGACGATTTCAGCCGAGGTCAATTCGAATACACCGATGTCGGTGTCATTCGTATTGCTGGCAGTGTTTTACGGGAGAGAATAGTAAAACACTGCCGGACTTAACACCATGAACCCCATCCGGATCCGTGAGATCCGTGCAGGGCTTCATTGTGTACAGTATGTGAAATAGTAAAAAATTAAAAATAAATTGCGTGGGGTCCTCCCTCCTAAGCATAACCAGTCCTGGACTCTTTTTGCTGGCCCTGGTTGTTAAAATACCAGGTGAAAAATTGCGCAGGGGTATTTAGACATACTATATAAATGTGTCCCCCGGCAATGGCATTAAGTCCCTGGCTAGTGAAGCCCGATGCTGGTTTAAAAAATACGGGGGACCTCTACGTCTTTTGTCCCCCGTGTTTTTGGAACCCAAGAGCCCGGTACTGGTTGTCAAAATACTGGTGGACCCTACACAATTTTCCCCCGGTATTTAAACAACAATGACCAGCTCAAAGAGCCCGAGGCTGGTTATGCTTAGGAAGGGAGACCCCACTCAATTGTTTTTTTCATTTTTAACTCTTTCTGACACTTTTACACAAAGAAGCATGCACGGATCTCACTGATCCGTGCATGACTATCAAAACACGCCAGCCAGAAGCAGTTCTATTTGAAAGCTCCATTTTTGTATGAATTCTATGCTTTCCCGGCAGTGTTTGGCTGATGTCCAGAGGCGTAGCTAGGGTTTTTGGAGCCCAGGGCAAGATGGAAAATGGCGCCCCCCCCCCCCCCCAAAAAAAAATAAAAAATTAAAACATACAGGAAAAGAAACATGTGCGCGCGCCGCAGTCGAGTGCGGCGAAAATATGTGCGTGGCCACACACCAGAAGGGCTGTGGCCACTGAAAATGGCCCACAGTGCCAGTTACATTGCCCCACAGTGCCGGATACATGCCCCACAGTGCCAGTTACATTGCCCCACAGTGCCAATTACATTGCCCCACAGTGCCAGATACATGCCCCACAGTGCCAGATACATGCCCCACAGTGCCAGATACATGCCCCACAGTGCCAGTTACATTGCCCCGCAGTGCCAGATACAATGCCCCACAGTGCCAGATACATTGCCCCACAGTGCCAGATACAATGCCCCACAGTGCCAGTTACATTGCCCCATAGTGCCAGATACATTGCCCCACAGTGCCAGTACATTGCCCCACAGTGCCAGATACATTGCTCCACAGTGCCAGATACATTGCCCCACAGTGCCAGATACAATGCCCCACAGTGCCAGTTACATTGCCCCACAGTGCCGGATACATGCCCCACTGTGCCGGATACATGCCCCACTGTGCCAGATACATGCCCCACACTGTGCCTGATACATGCCCCACTGTGCCAGTTACATGCCCCACTGTGCCAGTTACATTGCCCCACAGTGCCAGATACATGCCCCACAGTGCCAGTTACATTGCCCCACAGCACCAGTTACATTGCCCCACAGTGCCAGATACATGCCCCACAGTGCCAGTTACATGCCCCACAGTGCCAGTTACATTGCCCCACAGTGCCAGTTACATGCCCCACAGTGCCAGTTACATGCCCCACAGTGCCAGTTACATGCCCCACAGTGCCAGTTACATTGCCCCACAGTGCCGGATACATGCCCCACAGTGCCAGTTACATGCCCCACAGTGCCAGTTACATGCCCCACAGTGCCGGATACATGCCCCACAGTGCCAGTTACATGCCCCACAATGCCAGTTACATGCCCCACAGTGCCAGTTACATTGCCCCACAGTGCCAATTGCATTGCCCCACAGTGCCAGATACATGCCCCACAGTGCCAGATACATGCCCCACAGTGCCAGTTACATTGCCCCACAGTGCCAGATACATTGCCCCACAGTGCCAGATACATTGCCCCAGAGTGCCAGATACATTGCCCCACAGTGCCAGTTACATTGCCCCACAGTGCTGGATACATGCCCCACTGTGCCAGATACATGCCCCATACTGTGCCTGATACATGCCCCACTGTGCCAGTTACATGCCCCACTGTGCCAGTTACATTGCCCCACAGTGCCAGATACATGCCCCACAGTGCCAGTTACATTGCCCCACAGCACCAGTTACATGCCCCACAGTGCCAGTTACATTGCCCCACAGTGCCAGTTACATTGCCCCACAGTGCCAGTTACATGCCCCACAGTGCCAGTTACATTGCCCCACAGTGCCGGATACATGCCCCACAGTGCCAGTTACATGCCCCACAGTGCCAGTTACATGCCCCACAGTGCCGGATACATGCCCCACTGTGCCAGTTACATGACCCACAGTGCCAGTTACATGCCCCACAGTGCCAGTTACATGCCCCACAGCACCAGTTACATTTCCCCACAGTGCCAATTACATTGCCCCACAGTGCCAGATACATGCCCCACAGTGCCAGATACATGCCCCACATTGCCAGTTACATTGCCCACAGTGCCAGATACAATGCCCCACAGTGCTAGATACATGCCCCACACTGTGCCTGATACATGCCCCACTGTGCCAGTTACATGCCCCACAGTGCCAGTTACATTGCCCCACAGTGCCAGTTACATTGCCCCACAGTGCCGGATACATTGCCCCACAGTGCCAGATACAATGCCCCACAGTGCCAGTTACATTGCCCCACAGTGCCGGATACATGCCCCACTGTGCCAGATACATGCCCCACTGTACCAGATACATGCCCCACACTGTGCCTGGTACATGCCCCACTGTGCCAGTTACATGCCCCACTGTGCCAGTTACATGCCCCACTGTGCCAGTTACATTGCTCCACAGTGCCAGATACATGCCCCACAGTGCCAGTTACATTGCCCCACAGCACCAGTTACATGCCCCACAGTGCCAGTTACATTGCCCCACAGTGCCGGATACATGCCCCACAGTGCCAGTTACATTGCCCCACAGCACCAGTTACATGCCCCACAGTGCCAGTTACATTGCCCCACAGTGCCGGATACATGCCCCACAGTGCCAGTTACATGCCCCACAGTGCCAGTTACATGCCCACAGTGCCAGTTACATTGCCCCACAGTGCCGGATACATGCCCCACATTGCCAGTTACATGCCCCACAGTGCCAGTTACATGCCCCACAGTGCCGGATACATGCCCCACAGTGCCAGTTACATGACCCACAGTGCCAGTTACATGCCCCACAGTGCCAGTTACATGCCCCACAGCGCCAGTTACATTGCCCCACAGTGCCAATTACATTGCCCCACAGTGCCCCACAGTGCCAGATACATGCCCCACAGTGCCAGTTACATTGCCCACAGTGCCAGATACAATGCCCCACAGTGCCAGATACATGCCCCACACTGTGCCTGATACATGCCCCACTGTGCCAGTTACATGCCCCACTGTGCCAGTTACATTGCCCCACAGTGCCAGATACATGCCCCACAGTGCCAGTTACATTGCCCCACAGCACCAGTTACATGCCCCACAGTGCCAGTTACATTGCCCCACAGTGCCGGATACATGCCCCACAGTGCCAGTTACATTGCCCCACAGTGCCGGATACATGCCCCACAGTGCCAGTTACATGCCCCACAGTGCCAGTTACATGCCCCACAGTGCCGGATACATGCCCCACAGTGCCAGTTACATGCCCCACAGTGCCAGTTACATTGCCCCACAGTGCCGGATACATGCCCCACTGTGCCAGTTACATGCCCCACTGTGCCAGTTACATGCCCCACTGTGTTCTCCCATCCCCCCCCCCGTTCACTCACCGGCGCCGCTTGCTCTATGTGAGGGGAGGAGAGCGCAGCGCCTCTCCTTCCCCTCACCGCTCCAGGTCTCCGGCCGTCCGGCTGCTGTGTGGTGCCGGTTCGCTAGCCAATCAGAGCTCGCGGACTGGCAGCCAATCAGGAGCCGGTCCGCAAGCTCTGTTTGGCTAACGCCGCCGAAGGCCGGACACAGCAGCGCTGCTAGGGCTTTCAGTGGCGGTGCGCTCTCCTCCCCTCACATTTCGGCTTGGGGGGCGAGTGGGGCATGATGCCCTGGCCGCCGACGGCGCCCCCCTCTCCTGGGCCTGCCAAAGCACCCAGGGCACATGCCCCACTCACTCTACCCTAGATACGCCTCTGCTATTGTCCACGGCTGTCTTTTCGTATGGGCTCAATGGGCTCTTGCCAAAGTGCCCCAGGAGTATAAGGACCCTAGGCTTATGGCTGAAGGTCCCCTTTTTCCTGGGGTACCAGATGTTTCCAGGGCAGGGATTGTAGAGTCGGAAGACCATGATGTGGCAATATGGAGAGACATGCAAAGTAGTCAGTATATTGCACATAGAAGTAAAAGGTAAAATCAATTAATAACAGATGCCATCATATGCGTGCACATGGGGTGTGCCTGGTGTGCACAGGCACTACCCAAAGCATTAATAAGGGCGGGGCAAGTGGGGCAGACCCATTAAAGGGGGGCGCCACCCACTGCCTCTCTCTGTAATCCTCTCCATGTCAAGGGTGATCAGTGGAAACAGGATGCACCTGAGCTCAATTTTGAACTTCATGGCAAAGGCTGTAAATACTTATGTATATGTAATTTCTTAGTTTTTATTTTTAATAAATTTGCAAAAATCTAAAAAAAACTTTTTTCCCAATCCTTCTTACCCAGCTTCTCTGCCCTCTTCAATCTACAGTACTTATTCTTTCCTCTGTAATTTCCCACAGCATGTTACACTTCTATGAATTGCTCATCCTGCCCACTGTAACCTATGTAGCGCTAGATGGCTGTCTTGCCTGGTACTTTCAAGGGCAGGGTGAACAACCAGTCAACTATGTGTGCAGTAGGTATCCTGTTAGTTGCTTTTCATTTTACCCTTGTATGTCTTATTTCTATAACTTGCTTCTCGCAGATTGTAACTGATGTAGTGCGCCCAACATGGATGCCCCACCTGGTAGCCTGTTGTGTAGAATGTACAATGCATGGTTTTGAAGATTTTGCAAGGATTGTTACTATGATGTTAGTTATTAGCTAGTAATTATTACATTACAGCTTTTTTTATTTTTTATTGATGTGTGCTGAATTTTAATAAATAAGTGTTTTCAATACGGACCCCATCCTGCTGTACTTCACATTTTCTATTCTTCTTTCTTTTAGTAGTTACAGACCCTACTTGAGTTCAGCTGCTCTTATTCATCAGATTTTAGAGAAAACAAACTATGCAGTGCACCTTTACCCTATCCTATTACAATGATCTCATCTAGTATTTTTATCTCTCCCGATGTACTAAGCCTTGGAGTGTGATAAAGTGGAGAGATAAAGTACCAGCCAATCAGCTTCTAAATGCCATGTTACAGACTGTGGGCGGGATGTACTATCAATGATCGCAGGTCATCGCAATGATGCTAATCGCATATGTACTAACATATGCGATTAGTATCTCAAAGCGATGCCAGGGGTGTCCTGCGATCAGTGATGGTCCGCAGGAGAGGGTTTGAGGCAGCTTACCTCACCTCCCAGCCCCGGGAGGTGAAGTGCAGGGAGTCCACGTGATCCTCCTTCTCCCCCCTGGTCATCGTGAGCGGCGCAGGTTGGTGGCGGCGGTAAGAAGCCCATAGGCTTCTATAGGGTAAGTGCAGGGAGTCCACGTGATCCTCCTTCTCCCCCCTGGTCATCGTGAGCGGCGCAGGTTGGCGGAGGCGGTAAGAAGCCCATAGGCTTCTATAGGGTAAGTGCAGGGAGTCCACGTGATTCTCCTTCTCCCCCCTGGTCATTGTGAGAAGCCCATAGGCTTCTATAGGGTATCGCCATCAAAAGATGGCGATACCAACGGTGGCATAAACCTGGCGGTGGGGTCTTGGTACATATGAAAATGCTGTAAAACCCCCGAAAACGGGGGTTTTACCGCATTTTCCCTTTAGTACATCCACCCTCAGTTTGAAAAATGACAGTTAAGAACTGATTGGCTGATAGTTTATCTCTTCACTTTATCTCTCTCCAAGGCATATTACTAGGGAGGCCCATCCCAGGTTCGGGATCGGCGGGATCCTGGGATTTAGGGCCAAAAATGGGCGAGATTCAATCCTGGGATTGAAGGACCAGCATTGAGCATCCTTAGAATGCTCAGATGCTGCCCAGCTTCTGGCTCCCGATACCCGGGATTGAAAAAATGGCCCGGGATTGGCCTCCCTACTTAGTACATCTGCCCCGCAGGTATCATTGTGTAATCTCTTCCAGACACTGACTATTCTGCCAGTGTACTATAATTCAAGTACTGGGACCTAAAATGTCTGCTTCACCTGGATCCTTTATAGGTAAGATGAATAAGTCTTGGAATTATTACTATTAACTTACCTATTAAGAGTAAAATAGCAATTGATAGCTCTGTCAGACATAAACCCCAACTTTAACCCAGCTTGGACAATACAGAAGCTGAATCCTTGGTGGATAATGCAGCATAGTAAAGTAGTTAAAGATATGGGGGAGGGAAGGGGGGGGGGGAGATGTACTAAGCAGTGAAAAGAGCTGAGAAGCGAGCCAGTGGTGAAGTTGCCCATGGCAACCAATCAGCTGCTCTGTATAATGTTATAGTATGCAAATCATCAGTGTTGCCATGGGCAACTTCTCTACTGGTTCACTTCTTCGCTCTTTTTACTGCTTAGTACATCTGCTCCACGGGAGTGGGATAAAACATAACATGAGTGTTGGAACAAATAGTTACATAATCACAAATGTTTATGTGTCGAATATTGATTAAGCATGGCTTAAGGGGAATTATATGAATAAGTGAACTTCAATGATGAATGAATAGTTTATTTGTTGGAGACAGTGACATAGTGTGGTGGATGGTGGCTTTAAATGTTTAAGGGTTGAAAAGGTTAAATAGGCATTTGAGGAATGGGGAGATCTGGAAACAAAAAGTGGGAGTCAAGGAGTAGGACAAGAAACCTCCAAGGATGCAGGATACCAATGGGCAAACCTTTTTTGGGGGGATTACTCCTACACAGAATATACCCACAATCAGGGTTTGAGATTTATTTCAATATTTACTTTATCATACTTGTTTTTATGTAATGATTCATTAAATTATTGAAATAATAAAATGCATTCAGTATCTTCATTCATTTTTTGTTAATTGTGGCATAATTTAACTGCTTAACATTATTCATTCCACAATTCACTTTACATTGTAACATTAGTTTTTGACACTTACATATCTTTATATTTGTTGTATTTCTCTGTTTAGATGTATCTTTATATTTATTACAGTTTTTAGTTCTGGAACTTATATTTTACTTTATATCTTCCAGTTTCTATGCTATTTGCTTAACCTCTTCCCTATTCCCTGACCCCCCATGCTCCTTCTCCCTGCAAGTCTCCCCATTTCTCTGCATTATAATTGAACCCTTTCAACATCTGAACCCTAACTGCCCAACCACTACTTCACTGTGTAAAATTAAAAACTATTAATTTATCTCTCATTAATCTTTAACTTAATTACTCATATATTTTCCTTTAAACCATACTTAATCAACTTTTGAGGCATTTATGTTTATATTGTTGTGTAACTAGATTTTCTTGCACCATTTACAATCCATGGTTTTATTGACCTTCTACTCCACTCCCTCATTGATCTCCCAAAGACCCTGGCTCATGTACAGCATTATACCAATCACTGAGTTCCAGTACCTAGAAGTAGTGTTCCACAGACAGTTGAGCAATATGAATATCCATAAAATAAAATACCTATTGTGAAGTGTTTATCTTAAGGCCAACAACACTGTCTACTGATTTACTACGAAATGTGCGTCGGGCACGTTTCGTGTTTTGTGTTTTGGTTTTGGATCTGGATCCCCGCTCGTGTTTTGGATCTGGATTGGTTTTGCCAAAGCCACCCTTTCGGGTTTTGGTTTTGGATCTGGATGATTTTTGCAAAAAACATAAAAACAGCTAAAATCGTCAGAATTTTGGGGTAATTTTGATCCTGCGGTATTATTAACCTCAATAACATTCATTTCCAGTCTATTCTGAACACTTCACAATATTGTTTTTAGGCCTAAAAGTTACACCGAGGTCGCTGAATGGCTAAGCTAAGCGACATAAGTGTGCGGCACAAACACCTGGCCCATCTAGGAGTGGCACGGAGTGTCAGACAGGATGGCACTTTTAAAAAACTAGGCCCCGAACAGCACATCATGCAAAGATAAAAAAGAGGTGCAATGAGATGAGGTAGTTGTATGACTAAGCTAAGCAACACAACTGTGCAGCACAAACACCTGGCCCATCTAGGAGTGGCACTGCAGTGTCAGGCAGGATGGCACTTTTCAAAAACTAGTCCCCAAACAGCACATCATGCAAAGAAGAAAAAGAGGTGCAATGAGGTAGCTGTATGACTAAGCTAAGCGACACAAGTGTGCGACACAAACACATGGCCCATCTAGGAGTGGCACGCAGTGGCTGAATGTCGAAAGTGGCCCGCAATTTTTCAGTCCACCGACAGCATCTCCTGCATGCCCCTGTCATTTCTCAAAAAATTCTGCACCACCAAATTAATTGTATGTACAAAACATGGGACGTGCTGGAATTTGCCCAGTTGTAATACATGCACAATATTGGTGGCACAGGAGAGCATACCCCTTAACCACACACACACACACACACACACACACACACACACACACACACACACACGGCAAAGCCTGTAAAAATTATTTGGATAATAATAACCCTTTTATTTGGATGGAGTTATATAACAATATGCGGCACAGGAGAGCATACACCTAAACCACACACACACGGCAAAGCCTGTAAAAATAATTTGGATAATAATAATCCTTTTTATTTGGAGCTTTTATAATAATATGCAGCACAGGCGAGCGTACCCCTAAACCACACACACACAGGGCAAATCCTTTAAAAAAAAATTTGGATAATAATAACCCTTTCATTTGGATTTATAATAATATGCAGCACAGGCGAGCGTACCCTACACCACACAGGGCAAACCCTGTAAAAATAATTTGTATAATAACCCTTTTATTTGGAGCTACAGGTTGAGTATCCCATATCCAAATATTCCGAAATACGGACTTTTTTGAGTGAGAGTGAGATAGTGAAACCTTTGTTTTTTGATGGCTCAATGTACACAAACTTTGTTTAATACACAAAGTTATTAAAAATATTGTATTAAATGACCTTAAGGCTGTGTGTATAAGGTGTATATGAAACATAAATGAATTGTGTGAATGTACACACACTTTGTTTAATGCACAAAGTTATAACAAATATTCTCTAAAATGACCATCAGGCTGTGTGTATAAGCTGTATATGTAACATAAATGCATTCTGTGCTTAGACTTAGGTCCCATCACCATCATATCTCATTATAGTATGCAATTATTCCAAAATACGGAAAAATCCGATATCCAAAATACCTCTGGTCCCAAGCATTTTGGATAAGGGATACTCAACCTGTATTATAATAATATGCAGCACAGGCGAGCGTACCCCTAAATCACACACACAGGGCAAACCCTGTAAAAATGATTTGGATAATAATAACCCTTTTATTTGGGGCTATTATAATAATATGCAGCACAGGTGAGCGTATACCTAAACCACACACACAGGGCAAACCCTTTAAAAATTATTTGGATAATAATAACCCTTTTATTTGGAGTTATAATAATATGTAGCACAGGCGAGCGTATACCTAAACCACACAGGGCAAACCCTGTCAAAATAATTTGGATAATAATAACCCTTTTATTTGGAGCTATTATAATAATATGCAGCACAGGCAAGCGTGCCCCTAAACCACACACACAGGGCAAGCCCTTTAAAAAATATTTGGATAATAATAATATAACCCTTTTATTTGGAGTTATTATTAAAATAACAATATGCAGCACAGGCGAGCGTACCCCTACACCACACAGGGTAAACCCTGTCAAAATGATTTGGATAATAATAACCCTTTCATTTGGAGCTATTATAATAATGTGCAGCACAGGCGAGCGTACCCCTACACCACACATACAGGGCAAGCCCTGTAAAAATTATTTTGATAATAATATAACCCTTTATTTGGAGTTATTATAATAAATAATATGCAGCACAGGCGAGCGTACCCCTACACCACACAGGAAAAACCCTATAAAAATTATTTGGATAATAATATAAGTATATAACACTTTTATTTGGAGTAAATAATATACAGCACAGGACACCACCACTGGACTTATGGCAGCACAAGACACCACCACTGGACTGATGCAGCACAAGACAGCACCATGGACTGGACTGGACTTATACAGCAGCACTGGATTTATGGCAGCACAAGACAGCACCACTGGACTGGACATATACAGCAGCACTGGACTTATGGCAGCACAAGACACCACTACTGGACTGATGCAGCACAAGACAGCACCACTGGAATGATACAAAAGAGCAGGTCGCCACCCCACGCCACTTTCCCGCACAGACACTAAGAAAGGAGACACATCCTCTCGCTACACTCTCCAGGACTGGAGTGAAAATGGCGGCGACATGCGGTTCCTTATATGGTATCCAAAACCCGCTAGAATCCGACAATGACGTTTTGCCTCGTTCTGGTTTCCGAGTCTGGCGGGAAGACCCAAGCCGGACTCGAGACGTGAAGTTCGGGGGGCTTTGGTTCTCCGGGAACCGAACCCGCTCATCCCTACAGATACTACCTGTATTAAACTAGGTATTTTATGATTCTGCCTAGTACTGTAGTATTATCATTCTTTATCAAATAGAATGCCATTGTATGGAGCAGCACTTCACAGAGAATCATTCACATCAGACCCTGCCCCTGTGGAGCTTAAAATATAATTTCTCCTAATCACAAAATGTATACACTTGGGTAAATGAAACCATTTAACCTACTTATATGGCTTGGAACTATATGAAGTGGATGAAAGGATTACACAGATTATCAATTACATTATTCTTATCCATACTTACCTACTTTTCCGGAAGTTGTGGGGGGGACGGACTTTTTATCAGGCAGTCCCCTGCACCCCCATAAGAGTGGGTACTCCTTCTGCATCCCACCTGCATCCTGGGGAAGTGGGCAGAATAGGCAGATAATGCCAAGAATCACGGGTCAAAATGGAGTGGACAGGGCTAAAATTACGCAGATTGCTGTAATTTTTGTCCTGCCTGCATCTTGAGGATCTACGATTAGCAGGATTTACCGACATGGGGGTGGGGCGTAATAACGTGCGTGCCTTAGCCACGCCCCCTAAAGTCCCCTGTTGCTTCTTTTTTTATTACAATGTAGGCAAACCTGTTCTGACCTATTAATATTACAAAGAAAAACCTTAGTTTTTAATTTATATCATTATTTACTGTACATTTATACTATTATACACTAATGAATTATAAAAGCAATTAGGGTCTTAGAATGGGATGCATAGAATGATAATGGATGTCAGTGGCATGATTCTTGCTCTTGATAACTTTTTGGCCCTCATTACGAGTTGATCGCTAGTTGCCGTTGTTCGCAGCGCAGCGATCAGGCTAAAAATCGGCATTTCTGCGCATGCGTACGGGCCGCAGTACGCACGCGCGAAGTACTTTCACACAAAACTATGCAGTTTTACACAAGGGCGAGCAGCGCTTTTCTGTCGCTCTGCTGATCGGTGAGTGATTGACAGGAAGTGGGTGTTTCTGGGTGGTAACTGACCGTTTTCCGGGAGTGTGCTAAAAAACGCAGGCGTGTCAGGTGAAAATGCAGGCGTGCCTGGGGAAACGGGGGAGTGGCTGGACGAACGCAGGGCGTGTTTGTGACGTCAAAGCAGGAACTAAACTGAGTGAAGTGATCACAAGGTAGGAGTAGGTTTGGAGCTGCTTAGAAACTGCATGAAAAATTTCACGAGCAGTTCTGCTAAACTTTCGTTCGCACTTCTGCTAAACTAAGATACACTCCCAGAGGGCGGCGGCTTAACGTTTGCACTGCTACTAAAAGCAGCTAGCGAGCGATCAACTCGGAATGAGGGCCATTGTGTATATAAATAACAAGGTGCAAAAAGAAATGACTAGTAAAGGCAACACAATCGAAAACGAAGAGCTTTGGGCTGTTTGAATGGCAGGAAGTGTGCAAGCAATGGAGATTATAGGGTCCATTATTAGCACTCCAGAAAATTATATTGTGTTTCCGTTTTATCTGTTTATTCTTCTAGCTGATAAAGTATGAACTTTCTTTCCTCTATTCAGAAACTCAGCTCTGCTATCCAGGCGACTCTGTGCTGGGTTCAGAGGATTCCATAGGCACTAGAAACATTAGTTTTGGCACCTGTCTGGCAGGAAGTAAGAACCGTATTGTTCCCTCTGGAAACAGGCCATTCCAAGCAGTATTTACTCATATTCAGAGACTGCATCCAACCTTTGTTTGTCAAATATATATTCAAAAGGCTTGTGTTTACAATTTTGGCAAAACAACACAACACAGAAGCGCATAACATTAGGTGACGTAGTTCCATTCTGGTGACAGGGACATGTCAATGACAATAATGCACTACACAATAAAACTATAGTCCCAGGGTCTCTGTAATGGTATCAGCATACTTGCCTATTGATCTGTGGGATGTAGACCAAACATGATTACATTTTGTCTGCCTCCTCCGGGAGGAGGCAGCCAGGACAGCAAATTTAGGGGTGCAGGCGCGGCATTAGGGGACATGGCATGGGACAGTGACGCCAAATCGCGGTGCGCCTGGGGCATGCAAGCGGAATCACGTCATTGCAGCGATGGCACAATTTTGCTCAAATCGCGTCATCGGACCGATCACCAGACAGGTGTCAATTGCAGGGGACTGCAGGGGACTGCACGGGACTTTTGAGGACTCGGTAGCAACCCCTAGTAGAAGTAGTCTTACATGTCTTTACTTGCATATGTCTGAACACATGTATCTTTATCAATCTGTATTTAAAAAATACTTTCTGTGCACAGAGCCGGCCCTAACCAATATGATGCCCTAGGCAAGATTTTGGCTGGTGCCCCCTAGCACCCCTGCTGGTTCTGCCTCTGACCTTGCACCTCTTTCCCAGCACCATCACCCCTCACCCATAGCAGTCCTTGTACCCCCTATATTTTAAATAGGAACAGTTCGCACATTTGACGCACAGCCCAAAAAGGGGCATCTTCTTGCTGGGAAGGGGCTGGGCCACACAATAGTAACCCCAATTCCAATTACGCCACACAGTACTGCAACTTTATTCACATTTTATCTTGCGATAGTGTCCATAAATCATATTACATCCCACAGTAGTATCACTTTACCTTATAAACGTTACTCCTCACAGTAGAGCCCCTTATTCACATTACATCACACTGAATTGCTCCTTATTCACATTACACCACACCTTATTGCTCTTTATTCACATTAGACGACACAGTAGTACCCTTTCTATATGCAACGCCACATAGTAGAGCACCTTATACACATAATGCCACACATTAGTAATGCATTTATACACAATTCCACACAGTAATGCCCCTTATACATATGAGACACATTAATGTCCTTAGAAACATAATGCACCTTACACATTATGACAACCTTTATTAATGCCCTTTTACACATAATGTCCCTTACACATATGCCGCACATTATTAATGCCCTTATACACATAATGACACACATAATGCCCACTACACATATGCTGCACATTATTAGTACCCCTATACACATAATGACACACATACAGTAGTACCCTGTTACACATATGCCGCACATTAAAATTGCCCTTATACACATAATGACACACATAGTGGCCCTTTACACATATGTTGCACATTATTAATGCATTTTTACATGACACACATAATGCTCCTTACACATATTCCGAAACACTACTGCACAACCAACCCACTCACATGCACACAGCACTCACACTGCCACTAACACTGTGACCTCTGCCTCTGCTTGGATACAGATGTGTCCTCCCAAATCTTGCATCAATGCTAATGTCCGGCACCTTTTTTATGAAAATACATCTTATTTGCATTGCTATGTGGCTAGGATGCACAAGCAGCTTCTGCTGATTAAACTGATATGCAGCATGCCTATATACTGTGTGAGACTGTGGTTGCTGTATCTGCATATGAAATGCTACATACAGAATATAGGCATGCAGCATATCATTTTAATCAGCAGAAGCTGATGATGCCCCTAGGCATATCAAATGCCCTAGGCAATTGCCTAGTTTGCCTATGCCTGTGGCCGGCTCTGTCTGTGCAGCATCAATTGTGGGTGTCAGTGGTAGAATATATATTTCTGCAGCGGGGTACACTGGTATTCCACAGGAAGAGTTGAATTTTTATCCGAGGCACCAACAGGCTAAAGCTTTGACTGTTCCCAGGATGCACTGCACCGCCTCCTCTATATCCCCGCCTCCAGGCACTGGAACTCAGTTTGTAAGTTGGTGCATACAAGAGGGCTGCACTAGGCAGCACTGAAAAGAGCTTTTCTGACAAGAAAGAAGACTTCAAGGGCCACAGCACAGGCACTTGGTGCTATATGTCATGCTGACATATCGTGCTGCGGCTCCCTCACCTCCCACAGCGGCGCTGTATACTCCAGTGCCCTGATTGCCGAGTACTTACAGCGGAGGTGCTCCGGTCTCATCAGGCACACATACCGCTGCTGCTCTCCTGGATCGCGTGGCCAATATTTACACAGAGGCATAGACTTTATAAAATAGGGGTAAACTTTTATTTTAACTGAAATGAGGGTCAGAGAAATCATACCATTAACTTACAACCCAGTCAAAACAGAATAGGAGACTATAATTATTAAAGAGGCATTGGTCTCTCAGATGGTACTCTCAGAAGGTGCTGGGGGCACTGACCTCTCAGATGGTGCTGGGGGAGCTCACCTCTCAGATAGTGCTGGGGTACTGACGGCTCAGTTGATGATGAGGGTGTTGGCCTCTCATTTGTTGCTGAGGGTGGAGGACTCTTAATTGTTGCCAGCTAAACTATAATTATTGCTAGGGGTCTCTGGCCTGTTAGATTATGCTGGGGGCACAATGGCTTGCCCAATGATGCTGGAACCCACTAACCTATCAGCTAGTGGTGGCACGTCAGATGGAGCTACTGGCCTATCTGATAGTGCTGGGGGCCCACTGGCCTTTAAGACTGTGCTGGTGGGTCCACTGGCCTGTCTGATAGTGCTGGGGGCCCACTGACATTCTGGCCTGTGCTAGTGGACCTGTTGCTCTGTCTGATGGTGCCAGAGGTCTTCTGGCCTGTGCTGGTGGACCAGCTTGCCTGTCTTGTGGTGCTGAGGACTTCTGGCCTGTGCTGGTGGGCCTGCTGGCCTGTCTGATCGCCAGTGCTGGTGGGCCCACTGGCCTGTCTTATGGCCTGTGCTGGTGGGACCACTAGCCTTTGTGATGGCCTGTGCTGGTAGGTCCAGTGGCCCGTCTGATGGTGCTGGGGTCCTCTGGCCTGTGCTGATTGGTCCACTGGCCTGAGTGATGGCACCAGGGGTCTTCTGGCCTGTGTTGGTGGGCCCACTGGCCTGTCTAATGGTGCCAGGGGTTTACTGGCCTGTGCTGGTGGACCTGCTGGCCTGTCTGATGGTGCTGAGGGTACTCTGGCATGTGCTGGCGGGCTCGCTGGCCTGTCTGATGGCACGGGGGGTCTTCTGGCCTGTGCTAGGTGGCCCGCTGGCCTGTCTGATGGTGCTGGGGGTCCCCTGGCCTGTACTGGTGGGCTCACTGGCCTGTCTGATGAATGTGGGGTCTTCTGACCTGTGGCGGTGGGCCCGTTAGCCTGTCTGATGGCACAAGGGTTCTTCTGGTTTGTGCTGCTGGGCCCGGTTTCCTGTCTGATGGAGCCGCAGGTCATCTGGTCTGTGCTGGTGGGCCCACTTACCTGTCTGATGGTGCCGGGGGTCTTGTGGCCTGTGGTGGTCGGCCCACTGCCCTATCTTATGGCACCAGGGGTCTTCTGGCATTTGCTGGTGGGCCCGCTGGCCTGTTTGATGGTGTTGGGGGACCTCTCATCTATGCTGGTGGGCCCCCTGTCCTGTCTGCTGGCATTAGGGGTATTGAAGCCTATGCTGGTGTGCCTGCTGGCCTGTCTGATGGTGCCATGGGTCTTCTGGCCAAAGCTGGTGGTCCCGCTGGCCTGTCTGATGGCACCAGGGATCCTCTGGCCTGTGCTCGTGGGCACACTGGTATATCTGATGGCGCAGAGGGTCATTTGGCCTGTGCTAGTGGGTCCACTGGCCTGTCTGATGGCCTGTGCTGGTGTGCCCACTGGCCTGTCAAATGGCCTATGCTGGTAGGCCCAGTGGCCTGTCTGATGGCACTGGGGGTCCTTTGGCCTGTGCTGATGGGTCCACTGGCCTGTCTGATGGTGACAGGGGTCCTCTGGCCTGTGCTGGTAATCACACTGGCCTGTCTAATGGTGCTGGGATCCTCTGGCCTGTGCTGGTGGGCCTGCTGGCTTGTCTGATGGCTCTGGGGGTCCTCTGACCTGTGCTGATGGGTTCACTGGCCTGTCTGATGGTGACAGGGGTACTCTAGCCTGTGCTGGTGATCCCGCTGGCCTGTCTAATGGTGATGGGATCCTCTGTCCTGTGCTGGTGAGCTCGCTGGCCTGTCTAATGGTGCCTTAGGTTTCCTTACCTGTGCTGGTGGGCCCACTGGCCTGTCTGATGGCACAGGGAGTATTCTGGCCCATTCTGGTGTCTGATGGCCTGTGCTGGTGGGACCACTTGCCTGTCTGATGACCTGTGCTGGTGGGCCCAGTGGCATGTCTGATGGTGCAAGGGGTCCTCTGGCCTGTGCTGGTGGGCCCACTGGCCTGTCTAATGGTACCGGGATCCTCTGGCCTATGCTGATGAGCCCGCTGGCCTGTCTAATGGTGCCAGGAGTCCTCTATCCTATACAGATGGACCCACTGGCCTGTCTAATGGTGCCAGGGTTCTTCTAGCCTGTGTTGTTGGGCCTGCTAACCTGTCTGATGGCACTGGGGTTCCTCTGGCCTGTGCTGTTGTGCTTGGTGGCCTGTCTGATGTAGCCATGGGTCTACTGACCTGTGCAGGTGGGCCCGCTGACCTGTCTGATGGCACCTGGCGTCTTGTGGCATGTGGTGGTGGGCCCACTGGCCTGTCTGATGGCACTGTGATTCCTCTGGCCTGTGCTGGTGGGCCTGCTGGCCTGTCTGATTGTGACAGGGGTCCTCTGGCCTGTGCTGGTGGGCCCAGTGGCCTGTTTGATGGCGTTGGGGTTCCTATGGCCTGTGCTGGTGGGCCCACTGGCCTGTCTGATGGTTTCAGGGGTTTTCTGGCCCTTGCTGGTGGGCTCGCTAACCTGTCTGATGCCGCAGGGCATCTAGTGGCCTGTGGTGGTGGGCCCACAGGCTTGTCTAATGGCACAAGATACTCTGGCCTTTGTTGGTGGGCCCGCTGGTATGTTTGATGGTGCAGAAGGTCTTCTGGCATGTGCTTGTGGGCCCACTGGCCTGTCTGATGGTCTATGTTGGTGGGCCCACTGGCCTGTGTGATGGCACCAGGAGTCTTCTAGCCTTTGCTGGTGGGCCCAGTGGCCTGTCTGATGGCATCTGGGGTTCTCTGGCCTATGCTGGTAGTCCTGCTGGCCTGTTTGATGGTGTTGGGGTTCTTCTAGCCTATTCTGGTGGGCATGCTGGCCTGTCTGATGGTGCCAGGGGTCCTCTTGTCTGTTTTAGTGGATCTGCTGGCCTGTCTATTGGCACATACAGTCCTCTGGCCCCCTGGCCTGTCTGATTGCATCAGGGATTTTGAAGCCTGTGCTGTTGGGCCAGCTGAACTGTCTGATGGCCTATGCTAGTGGGACCGCTTGCCTGTCAAATGGCATGTGCAGGTAGGCCCAGTAGCCTGTCTGATGGTGCTGGGGGTCCTCTGGCCTGTGCTGATGGGTCCACTGGCCTGTATGATGGTTACAGGGGTCCTCTGGCCTGTGCTGATGGTCCCGCTGGCCTGTCTAATGGCTCTGGGGGTCCTCTGGCCTATGCTGGTGGGCCCACTGGCCTGTCAGATGATGCCTGGGTTCCTCTGGCCTGTGCTGGTGGACCCACTGGCCTGTCTAATGGCACCGGATCCTCTAGCCTGTGCTGATGGGCACGCTGGTCTGTCTTATGGAGCCAGGGGTTCTCTGGCCTTTTCTGGTGGGCCTACTGGCCTGTCTGATGCCAAGGGTCCTCTGGCCTGTGGTGCCGGGCCCGCTGGTATATTGAAGGCACAGAGGGTCTTCTGGCATGTGCTGGTGGGCCCACTGGCCTGTCAGATGATGCCTGGCAGTGGCGGATCCAGGGGGGGGGGGCACCAAGGCACGTGCCCCCCCTGTCGTTTAGAAGAAGATTTTTTTTTAATTGATAGTGCTGTGCACGACACTGTAAGGGAAAATGGGACGCGGCGGTGGCCCCTGCAGTACGGGGGGAGATGGTGCAGTCCTGTTGCTAGACTGCACTGAAGTCCCCCTCTGTCCAGTCCGCGTCCTGCTGCTGAGTGCCGCCCTGACACCCGTGCTGCTGCCAACTGCTGTGCGGCGCTGGCAGCATGAAAAGCCCACTCCCCCCCACCCCTCACCTGTGTGTCAGTGGCTCGGTACATATCAAAGGAGGGGGCGGAGCTACACGGACCGGAATGGGCGGAGCTAAACGGGACAGAAGGGGCGGAGCTACACGGACCAGGCTGCTGCAGTGCTGAGGGAGACAGTGGCTTAGGTAATTGGTGGGTGACAGAGAAATGTGTGTGTGTGTGTGTGTGTGTGTGTGTGTGTGTGTGTGTGTGTGTGTGTGTGTATGGTGGGTGTGTATGTGTGTGTCTATGTGTGTGAATTGTGTGTGTGCGCACACGTTTTATGGACGCTACTACTGGGGGGGTGCATTACGTGTAAGGACGCAACTACAGGGGGGGCATTACATATAATGACGCTACTACTACTGGGGGGGCATTACGTATAACGACTTGACTACTACTGGGGGGGCATCACATGTAAGGACGCTACTACTACTGGGGGGGCCATTACGTGTAAGGACACTACTACTACTGGGGGACATTACGTATAAGGACGCTACTAGAGGGGGGGGGCATTAAGTATAACGCTACTACTACTGGCGGGCATTACATGTAAGGACGCTACTACTACTGGGGGGCATTATGTATAAGGATGTTACTACTACTGTGGGAGGCATTACGTATAAGGACGCTACTACTACTGGGGAGGCATTATATATAAGGACGCTAATACTACTGGGGGGGCATTATGCATAAGGACGCTACTACTACGGGTGGGGCATTACGTACAAGATAAATAAGATTGTGCTACATTTTGGCGTAAATTTAAATGGGGGTACTATTGTGTTGCCATGCCCCTTACTTGTGAGACCACACCCCTTTTCCCGGCGCGCGCCAAAGGATTATGGGAGGGCGCAAATTTATAGTTTGCAGGGGGGCGCCGAACACCCTAGCACCGGCCCTGCTGCAGCCAGATCTCCATATCTGACATCAGGTAAAGGTCCGCTCCCCATCCTACCCCTGGTACCTTCCGTCCACTCTTCTCAATGCCAGTACCAGGGAACAGTTTCCATAGCAGGGGGCCATCAACAGTGTTAGTGTGGGGGTACAGGGGTGGTATATCAGTGGGTAGGGGTAATTCTTTGTGTTCCCCCCACCAGCCCACAGCGCCCATCGATGTCATTGCCCCCCCACCTAGAACCTACCTGCCAGTACAGTCACAGGGATCCCCCTGCCCCCTTCCCATCCTGCCTAGCGTCCCCCACCATCTCACTGGCCCCCCTCCCATCCCAATGTCTCCCACCCTACCAGCCCTGGGTATTCCCTCCCTTATTAAGCCCAGTGTACCCCCTTCTCCAACATAGTGCCACCCCTTCCCACCATGTCAGTGCCTATTTCCCATTCAGCCCAGTGCCCCCCTATATATCATCCACTGCCTCTCCCCATCAACCTCTATCTGGTGTCATCCATTGTCTCTCCCTGTCACCCTTTTAATGTCACCCACTACCTTTCCCTGTCTCCTACTGCCTCTGCCGTCACCTTCTCCCTCTCATCATCCACTTCCTCTCCCTGTCACCCTCTCCTTTCACACACTGCCTTTCCCCTGCATCACTATCTCGACATCCGCCTCTCTCTCCTGTTACCCTCTTCAAAGCATCACCCTCTCCCTCTCCATGTCAACTTTTCCCTGTCACCCACTGTGTCTCCGTGTCTACCATTCCTGTCACCCACTAGCTCATGGATACAGCATTCCCTTTGAAGCCACGCTTATTATTGTGGGCCACACCCACTTTCCCAGGAGCGTGCTTGCCTTTGGCGCACAAAGTACCCCCCAAGTCATGGTGCCCCCCCTGTCATTTTTTTCTGGATCCGCCCATGATGCCTGGGGTCCCCTGGCCTGTGATTGTGGTCCCGCTGGCTGGTCTAATGGCACCGGGATCCTCTGGCATGTGCTGATGGGCCTGCTGACCTGTCTGATGGTGCCAGGGGTCCTCTGGCCTGTGCTGGTTGGCCAGCTGGCCTGTCTGATGATGCCAGGGGTTCTCATGCCCGTGCTGGTGGGACCGCTGGTATGTTTGATGGCACAGAGGTTCTTCTGGCATGTGCCGCTGGGCCCACTGGCCTGTCTGATGGCCTATGCTGGTGGGCCCACTGGCCTGTCTCTTGTTGCCGGGGGTCTTCTGTCCTGTGCTGGTGGGCCCGCTGGCCTGTCTAATGGCCTGTGCAGGTGTACCCAGTGGCCTGTTTGATGGTGTTGGGGATCTTGTGGCCTGTAGTGGTGGGCCCACTGGCCTGTCTGATGGCACCTCGGGTCTTCTGGCCTTTGCTGGTGGGCCCACTGGCCTGTCTGATGCGCCAGGGGTCTTCTGACTTGTGCTGGTGGGTCGCTGGCCTGTCTGATGGCACCGGGGTATTCTGGCCTGCGATGGTTGGACTGCTTACCTGTCTGATGGATTGTGCTGGTGGCCCCAGTGGCATGTCTGAAGGCATAAGGGGTCCTCTGGCCTTGTCTGGTGGGCCCACTGGCTTGTCTGCTGATGCCTGGGGACCTCTGGCCTGTGCTGGTGGTCTCGTTGGCCTGTCTAATGACACTGGGATCCTCTGGCCTGTGCTGGTTTGCCCACTGGCCTGTCTGATTGTACCGGGCATCCTCTGGCCTGTGCTGGTGGACCCGCTGGCCTGTCTGATGGTTCCAGGGGTCTTCTAGCCTGTGCTGGTGGGCCTGATGGCCTGTGTAATGGTGTTGGGTTCCTCTGGCTTATGCAGGTGCACCCGCTGGCCTGTCTGATTGCCTGTGCAGTTGAGCCTGCATTCCTGTCTGATGGTGTCGGGGGTCCTCTTCCCTGTGCTGGTGGGCCCGCTTGCCTCTCTGATAGCGCCGGGGGTCTTGTGGCCTGTGGGGTGGGCCCACAGGCCTGTCTGATGGCACTAGGCATCTTCTGGCCTTTGCTGGTGGGTCCAGTGGCTTGTGTGATGGCGTCTGGGGTCCTCTGGCCTATGCTGGTAGGCCCGCTGGCCTGTTTGATGTCGTCAGAGTTCTTCTGGCCTATGCTTGTGGGCCTACTGGCCTGTCTGATGGTGCCAGGGGTTCTCTCGTCTGTGCTAGTGGACCTGCTGGCCTGCCTATTTGTTAGGGTCTCCTGCTCTGTGCTGCCACATCGTCATGGCAACCGGGAGACAAGTGCTAGTGGAGTAACCTGAGCTGATACTCCGGTTCGGGTCTTTTGCTGTGCAGTGGTTACAGGCTCTGTGCACGGCAGGGGATCCGGTGCTGGTTTTTGTGCTCACAGTCTGTGAGGTCTGAGTGGGGCGTGGACAGCACCTGCTATATAAACCCTCTTCTCAGGTTAGGCAGATGCTGCTGAATCTTTGTTGGTTAGTCAGTTCCTGAAAGCTAGCTAGTACTGTGTAAACTTTGTATTTGTTTGTTGCTTACTGCAAATAGGCCTTGGGATTTGGTATTACACTCTGCCAATCCAGACCCAGCAGTAAGACTGGAGTCAGTCGTTTAACCTGCTGGGGTTCTTTTGCTACTCTGTGAACCTAGCAAGTTTGCGGCTGTATTCTCAGACTTGCCTGCCAAAATCCTTTCTCACTGTGCAAGGTGTTCAGGTGTCAGTTTAGTGGCAGTAAGCTGAACCAGTGCACTGCAAGTGAGGACTAGGATTGTGGAGACTCTCCTTGTGTCTATTATTCCATCTCTGACCAAGGAGTTTACTGCCACACCCGTTGGTAACCCTTTAGGGTTTTGCTGTTGCCCTTAGCAACAGCATTTCGGGTTCTCTACGTATTAAATCACTACATCTCGCTTCTTTCCATCTGAGCATTCCTAATACTAGGGAGAGATCCAGTTTCTTAGCCTTTGGGCTTCTCTGTTCACTTTGTGTTTATTTTGTTACCCTATCACCTTCTGTGTATGTAATGTCATATTCCCCAGTCTGTCTGTGAGTTCATTTGTTTTGCATCCCTCACCGTTCAGACACCAGTACATTCCTGCTGGCACTGGTGTGCATAACATATTCAGCAGCCTAATACTCCTGTTGAAATTTTGTGGGAATATGGAGCATACCCCTCAAAATACTTTGCAACAGGTGGACGATCAGGTGCAGGTCCTGACTCGACAATTTAATGATTTGTCCATTAAAATGCACACCTCGCAGGCCGCTGGCCGAGCTCCCGCCGCAGCAGTACCTTCAGGGGTTAAGGAGCCGAAAGTAAATCTCCCGGATCGTTTTTCTGGAGATCGCTCGCAGTTCTTTTGTTTCAAGGAGAGCTGCAAGCTATATTTCCAGCTTAGGCCTCAGTCTTCTGGGTCGGAGATTCAGCGGGTGGGCATAGTGATTTCCTTGCTACAAGGAGACCCACAGGTCAGGGCATATGGGTTGCAGCCTGACTGTCCGTCGCTTAAAAGTGTTGATGCTTTTTTTACGGCACTGGGCATGTTGTATGATGACCCTGACAAGACGGCCTCAGCCGAGGCTCAGATTTCGATCCTTAAGCAAGGGCGAAGGCCAGTTGAGGTTTATTGTACGGAGTTTCGGAGGTTGGCCCATGATACCCAGTGGAATGACCCAGCCCTGAGACACCAGTACCGAAGAGGTCTTTCTAACCAGTTAAAAGACCAACTGGTACAATATCCCTTGCCTGATAGCTTGGATCAGCTCATGCAGTTATCCATTCGGGTGGATAGACAGCTGAGAGAGCGCAGGCTTGTAAGGGAGACCGAGGTTTCCTTCTTTCCCAAGGGAACCTCAGACTCTGAGGAATTTTCCGAGGAGCCTATGCAGATTGGGGCTACCCGCCTCTCCTCGCGTGAGAAGACGCGGAGGAGACAGCAGGGGTTATGTTTGTACTGTGGGAATAAAGGTCATGTGGTAGTATCATGCCCAGAAAAGCCGGAAAACTTCAGGGCCTGAGGGTGATGGGAAATATCCTGTCAGGTCAGAAGTCGGAATTTCCCAAGAAGACTTTTATCATTCCGGTGACCTTGAAGATCCTCGGTCAAACTGTCAAGACTGAGGCTTTTGTGGACAGTGGGGCCGACGGGGTTTTTATGGACCGCCAATTCGCCCTGAAACACTCTGTTCCCTTAGTACCCTTGGCATCGGAAATTGAGATTTGTGGGTTAAACGGGGAACCATTATCCCAGGGTAAAATTACCTCTTGCACTAGCCAGATTTCTTTGTTTATTGGAGCCACACACTCTGAAAAATTGTCCTTTTATGTGACTGTCTGTACTTTTGCCCCATTGGTGTTGGGGTTACCCTGGTTAAGGGCCCACAATCCTCAATTTGACTGGGTCTCTGGGGAGATTCTTAGTTGGGGTACTGATTGTTTCAGGAGTTGCTTGAGCCTTCCAGTCAGGCTTTCGCAGCTAAGTTTGCCAGGATTGCCAGGATGTTATGCAGATTTTGCGGACGTGTTCTCCAAAAGAGTTGCAGAGGTACTACTTCCCCATCGCCCCTATGACTGTGCCATTGATTTGTTGCCGAATGCTAAGCTTCCCAAGAGCAGGTTGTACTCCCTGTCACGTCCTGAGACTCAGGCTATGGCAGAGTACATTCAGGAGAACTTGGCTAAGGGATTTATCAGACCTTCACAGTCTCCAGTTGGGTCGGGGTTCTTCTTCGTGGGTAAAAAGGACGGTTCGTTGCGACCCTGCATCGACTTCAGGGAATTGAACCGTATCACGACTAAAAACTCATACCCACTGACTCTCATTTCGGTCTTGTTTGACCAGCTTCGTACTGCCACCATTTTTTCTAAGATTGACCTACGCAGTGCGTACAATCTAATCCGAATAAGAGAGGGGGATGAATGGAAGACTGCCTTTAATACCCACTCAGGGCATTATGAATATTTGGTGATGCCTTTTGGGCTCTGTAATGCCCCGGCAGTCTTCCAGGACTTCATGAACGATGTGCTCAGGGAATATTTGGATAGATTCTTAGTTGTATACTTAGATGACATCCTAATCTTCTCCCATTCCCTGGAGGAACATCGGAAGCATGTACGCTTAGTCCTCCAGAAACTCAGAGACCACCGGCTTGGGGCGAAGCTGGAGAAGTGCGAATTTGAAGTTCAGCAAATCGCATTTCTAGGATATATTATCTCCCCAGAAGGTTTCCAAATGGAGGGTTCCAAGGTACAGGCAGTCATGGATTGGGTGCAGACCACTAGTTTGAAGGCGCTTCAGCGTTTTCTGGGCTTTGCAAATTTTTATAGACGATTTATCGCTGGATTTTCGTCTATAGTGGCGCCCTTGGTGGCACTCACTAAGAAAGGGGCGGATGTTGCTCACTGGTCTTGTGAGGCCAAAGCGGCTTTTGCCCGTCTCAAAAGGGCATTTGTCTCGGCCACGGTGCTGCGACACCCAGATCCAGAGCGTCCTTTTGTGGTGGAGGTGGATGCCTCTGAGATGGGTATTGGGGCAGTGCTCTCTCAGATGGGGGTGTCTGATAATCACCTTCATCCCTGTGCTTACTTTTCCCGTAAATTTTTGCCTGCCGAGATGAATTATGTCGTGGGTAACCGTGAATTGTTGGCTATTAAGGATGCACTCGAGGAGTGGAGACACTGGCTTGAGGGGGCTAAGTTTGTGGTCTCAATTCTCACCGACCATAAGAATTTGGCATATTTAGAGTCAGCGAAGCGCCTCAATGCCAGGCAGGCACGATGGGCTTTGTTTTTCGCTCGCTTTAATTTTTTGATAACATATCGCCCTGGGTCAAAAAACATCAAGGCTGATGCGCTCTCGCAGAGTTTTGCTCCAATCCAGGAGACCACCGAGGAGCCATTGCCCATTGTGTCCCCATCATGTATTAAAGTGGGCATTACCCAGGACCTCTTGTCATTAGTCCTTAGAGCACAGGAGCAGGCTCCTCCAGACCTTCCGGTAGGTCTTTTGTTTGTGCCTCCTAGGTTAAGACAGCGAGTGTTCCTGGAATTCCATGCCAAGAAGTCGGCAGGTCACCCGGGTATTGCCAGAACTCGGGAGTTGCTATCTAGGGCGGTGTGGTGGCCCTCGGTGGCTAGGGATGTGGATCAGTGGGTTCGGGCATGTGACATCTGTGCCCGAAATAAGACTCCTAGAGGGGTTCCTGTTGGCCCATTACATCCACTCTCTATTCCATCTAAGCCATGGACCCACACTTCAATGGATTTTGTGGTGGACTTGCCCAAATCCTCGGGGATGACAGCCATCTGGGTTGTCGTTGACAGGTTTTCGAAGATGGCTCACTTCGTTCCATTGGTTGGGCTGCCATCGGCCAGACGCCTGTCTGAATTATTTATGCTGCATGTTGTGCGCCTCCACGGGTTGCCACTTGATGTGGTCTCTGACCGCGGATCCCAGTTTGTGGCCAAATTCTGGAGGGCATTTTGTTCCGATCTCCAGATTTCTGTCAGCTTGTCGTCAGGCTACCATCCGCAGTCTAATGGGCAGACTGAAAGGGTGAACCAGTCCTTGGAGCAGTTCCTCAGGTGTTATGTCTCCAAGTGTCAGACTGACTGGGTGGCTCATCTGTCCATGGCAGAGTTTGCCTATAACAACGCGGCTCACTCTGCTACAGGGATCTCTCCCTTCCTTTGTGTGTATGGGCATCATCCTAAGGCCAATTCTTTTGACCCCCTGGACTCCACGCCTGGTGGTTCCTCTGTGGTTTTGGTCCTTAGAGGTATTTGGAGGAAAGTGAAGAAAGCCCTTGTGTCTGTGTCATTAGTGACCAAAAGGGTTTTTGATAAGCGGAAAAGACCCTGCAGCTTCAAATTAGGAGACTTCGTCTGGTTGTCTACCAAGAATTTGAAGTTGAGACAGCCATCTCATAAGTTAGGCCCCCGGTTCATCGGTCCTTATAAGATCACTAGGGTTATCAATCCGGTGGCATTTCAGTTAGATCTACCCCGTTCTTTGGGTATCAATAAAACATTTCATTGTTCCCTTTTAAAACGGGCGATTAGTAATCCTTCTTCCAGTGGAAGACCTTCCCATCTTCTGATATGTGGCCAGAGGGAGTTTGTTGTTGAAAGGATTCTTGACTCCAAGATGGTTTGGGGTTGGCTGTCATTTTTGGTGCACTGGAAGGGGTATGGCCCGGAGGAGCGGTCGTGGGTGCGCAGTTGTGATCTTCATGCCCCCAGACTGTTACGCTCTTTCTTCTCGCAGCTCCCCGATAAACCCGGTGGTAGGGGTTCTTTGACCCCTCGTCAGAGGGGGGGTACTGTTAGGGTCTCCTGCTCTGTGCTGCCACGTCGTCATGGCAACCGGGAGACAAGTGCTAGCGGAGTAACCTGAGCGTAGCTGATACTCCGGTTCTGGTCTTTTGCTGTGCAGTGGTTACAGGCTCTGTGCACGGCAGGGGATCCGGTGCTGGTTTTTGTGCTCACAGTCTGTGAGGTCTGAGTGGGGCGTGGACAGCACCTGCTATATAAACCCTCTTCTCAGGTTAGGCAGATGCTGCTGAATCTTTGTTGGTTAGTCAGTTCCTGAAAGCTAGCTAGTACTGTGTAAACTTTGTATTTGTTTGTTGCTTACTGCAAATAGGCCTTGGGATTTGGTATTACACTCTGCCAATCCAGACCCAGCAGTAAGACTGGAGTCAGTCGTTTGACCTGCTGGGGTTCTTTTGCTACTCTGTGAACCTAGCAAGTTTGCGGCTGTATTCTCAGACTTGCCAGCCAAAATCCTTTCTCACTGTGCAAGGTGTTCAGGTGTCAGTTTAGTGGCAGTAAGCTGAACCAGTGCACTGCAAGTGAGGACTAGGATTGTGGAGACTCTCCTTGTGTCTATTATTCCATCTCTGACCAAGGAGTTTACTGCCACACCCGTTGGTAACCCTTTAGGGTTTTGCTGTTGCCCTTAGCAACAGCATTTCGGGTTCTCTACGTATTAAATCACTACATCTCGCTTCTTTCCATCTGAGCATTCCTAATACTAGGGAGACATCCAGTTTCTTAGCCTTTGGGCTTCTCTGTTCACTTTGTGTTTATTTTGTTACCCTATCACCTTCTGTGTATGTAATGTCATATTCCCCAGTCTGTCTGTGAGTTCATTTGTTTTGCATCCCTCACCGTTCAGACACCAGTACATTCCTGCTGGCACTGGTGTGCATAACACTATTGACACATAGGGTCCTTTGGCCTGTGCTGTTGGGCCCCTTGGCCTGACTGATGGCATCAGGGGTTTTGAAGCCTGTGCTGTTGGGCCTGCTGGCCTGTCTTATGGCCTGTGCAGGTAGACCCAGTAGCCTGTCTGATGGTGACAGGGGGCCTGTGCCGGTGATCCTGCTGGCCTGTCTAATGGTCCTGGGATCCTCTGGCTTGTGCTGGTGGGCCCACTGGCCTGACAGATGATGCCTGAGGTCCCCTGGCCTTTGATGGTAGTCCTGCTTGCCTGTCTAATGGCACCGGGATCCTCTGGCATGTGCTGATGGGCCCGCTGGCCTGTGTGATGGTGCCAGGGGTCCTCTGGCCTGTGTTTGTGGGCCTGTTGGCCTGTCTGATGATGCCAGGGGTTCTCTGGCCTTCGCTGGTATGTTTGATGGTGCAGAGGGTCTTCAGGCATTTGCCGCTGCGCCCACTGGCCTGTCTGATGGCTTATGCTTGTGGGCTCACTGGCTTGTCTCTTGGAGCCGGGGGTCTTCTGTCCTGTACTGGTGGTCCCGCTGGCCTGTCTGATGGCCTGTGCTGGTGGACCCAGTGGCCTGTATGATGGTGTTGGGGGTCCTCTGGCCTGTGCTGATGGATCCCCTGTCCTGGCTGATGGCACCAGGGGTCTTCTGGCCTTTGCTGGTGGGCCCACTGGTCTGTCTGATGGTGCCGGGGGTCTTGTGGCCTGTGCTGGTTGTCCCGTTGGCCTGTCTAATGGTGCTGGGATCCTCTGGCCTGTGCCGGTTGGCCCGCTGGCCTGTCTGATGGTGCCAGGGGTCCTCTGGCCTGTGCTGCTGGGCCTACTGGCCTGTCTGATGATGCTAGGGGCCTCTGGCCTGTGCTGACGAGCCCATTGGTATGTTTGATGGTGCAGAGTATCTTCTGGCATGTGCCGGTTTGCCCACTGGCCTGCCTGATGGCCTATGCTGGTGGGCTCACTGGCTTGTCTCTTGGTGCCGGGGGTCTTCTGACCTGTGCTGGTGGGCCCAGTGGCCTGTATGATGGTGTTGCGGGTCCTCTGGCCTGTGCTGTTGGATCTGCTGGCCTGTCTCATGGCACCAGGGGTCTTCTGGCCTTTGCTGGTGGGCCCACTTACCTGTCTGATGGTGCCGGGGGTCTTGTGGCCTGTGCCGGTGGGCACAGTGGTGTGTCTGATGGCACTGGGGGTCCTCTGGCCTGTGCTGATGGATCCCCTGGCCTTTCTGATGTAGACAGGGGTGCTCTAGCCTGTGCTGGCCTGTCTAAGGGTGCTGGGATCCTCTGACCTGTGCTGTTTGGCCCGCTGGCCCGTCTGATGGTGCCTGGGGTACTCTGACCTGTGCTGGTGGACCCTCTAACCTGTCTAATGGTGCTGGGATCCTCTGGCCTATGTTGGTGGGCCCACTGTCCTGTCAGATGATGTCTGGGTTCTTCTGGCCTGTAATGGTGGTCCCGTTGGCCTGTTTAATGGCACCAGGATCCTCTAGCCTGTGCTGATGAGCCTGCTGGCCTGTCTGATGGTGCCAGGGGTCCTCTGGCCTGTGCTGTTGGGTCTACTGGCCTGTCTGATGATGCTAGGGGTCTTCTGACATGTGATGGCGGGCCTGTTGGTATGTTTGATGGTGCAGAGTGTCTTCTGGCATGTGCCGGTTTGCCCACTGACCTGTCTGATGGCCTATGCTGGTGGCCCCATTGGCCTGTCTCTTGGTGCCGGGAGTCTTCTGACCTGTGCCGGTGGTCCCACTGGCCTGTCTGATGGCTTGTGCTGGTGGGCCCGCTTGCCTATCTGATGGCCTGTGCTGGTGGTTCCAGTGACCTGTTTAATGGTGTTGTGGGTCCTCTGGCCTGTGTTGATGGATCCCCTGGCCTGTCTGATGGCACCAGGGGTCTTCTGGCCTTTGCAGGTGGGCCCACTGGCCTGTCTGATGGAGCCAGGGGTATTGCGGCCTGTGCTGGTGGGCCCAGTGGTGTGTCTGATGGCACTGGGTGTCCTCTGGCCTGTGCTGATGGATCCCCTGGCCTGATGGAGACAGGGATCCTCTGGCCTGTACTGGTGGTCCCGCTGGCCTGTCTAATGGTGCTGGGATCCTCTGGCCTGTGCAGTTTGGCCCGCTGGCCCATCTGATGATGTCTGGGGTCCTCTGGCCTGTGCTGTGGTCCCGCTGGCCTGTCTAATGGTGCTGGAATCCTCTGGCCTGTGCTGGTGGGCCCACTGGCCTGTCAGATGAAGCTTTTGGTTCCTCTGGCAGTAATGGTGGCCCCGCTGGCCTGTTTAATGGCACCAGGATCCTCTAGCCTATGCTGATGGGCCTGCTGGCCTGTCTGATGGTGCCAGGGATCCTCTGGCCTGTGCTGGTAGGCCCGCTGGTATGTTTGATGGCGCAGAGTGTCTTCTGGCATGTGCCGGTGGTCCCACTGGCCTGTATGATGGCCTATGCTGGTGGACCCAGTGGCCTGTATGATGGTGTTGGGGGTCCTCTGGCCTGTGCTGATGGATCCCCTGTCCTGGCTGATGGCACCAGGGGTCTTCTGGCCTTTGCTGGTGGGCCCACTGGTCTGTCTGATGGTGACAGGGGTCCTCTGGCCTGTGCTGGTGGGCCCAGTGGCCTGTTTGATGGCATTGGGGGTCCTCTGGTCTTTGCTGGTGGGCCCATTGGCCTGTCTGATGGTGTCAGGGGTTTTCTGGCCTGTGCTGTTGGGCCCCCTGGCCTGACTGATGGCATCAAGGGTTTTGAAGCCTGTGCTGTTGGGCACACTGGCCTGTCTGATGGCCTGTGCAGGTAGGCCCAGTAGCCTGCCTGATGGAGACAGGGGTCCTCTGGCCTGTGCTGGTGTCCCCGCTGGCCTGTCTGATGGCACTGGGGGTCCTCTGGCCTGTGCTGATGGGTCCACTGGCCTATCTGATGGAGACAGGGGTCCTCTGGCCTGTGCTGGTGATCCTGCTGGCCTGTCTAAAGGTGCTGGGATCCTCTGGCCTGTGTTGGTGGGCCCGCTTGTCTGTCTAATGGTGCCTTAGGTGTTCTGGCCTGTGCTGTTGGGCCTGCTGGCCTGTGATGGCACAAGGAGTATTCTGGCCCTTTCTGGTGGGCCAGTGGCCTGTCTGATGGCCTGTGCTGGTGGGACCGCTTGACTGTCTGTTGGCCTGTGCTGGTGGGCCCAGTGGCATGTCTGATGTTCACAGGGGTCCTCTGGCCTGTGCTGGTGGGCCCACTGGCCTGCCACACGGTTCCTGTTGTCCTCTGGCTTATGCTGGTGGTCCCGCTGGCCTATCTAATGGCACCGGGATCCTCTGGCCTATACTGATGGACCCGCTGGCCTGTCTAATGGTGCCAGGGGTCTTCTAGCCCGTGCTGTTGGGCTTGCTAACCTGTCTGATGTGCTGGGGGTCCTCTGGCCTATGCTGTTGGGCTTGGTGGCTTGTCTGGTGGTGACAGGGGTCCTCTGGCCTGTGCTGGTGATCCCGCTGGCCTGTTTAATGGTGCTGGGATCCTCTGGCCTGTGCTGGTGGGCCTGCTAGCCTGTCTGATGTGCTGGGGGTCCTCTGGCCTGTGCTGATGGGTCCACTGGCCTGTCTGATGGAGACAGGGATCCTCTGGCCCGTGCTGGTGATCTCGCTGGCCTGTTTAATGGTGCTGGGATCCTCTGGCATGTGCTGGTGGGCCTGCTGGCCTGTCTAATGGTGCCTTTGGTGTTCTGGCCTGTGCTGGTCCGCCTGCTGGCCTGTGATGGCACAGGGAGTATTCTGGCCTGTTCTGGTGGGCTACTGGCCTGTCTGATGGCCTGTGCTGGTGGGACCGCTTGCCTGTCTGATGTCCTGTGCTGGTGGGCCCAGTAGCCTGTCTGATGGTGCTGGGGTCCTTTGGCCTATGTTAGTGGGCCCGCTGGCCTGTCTGATGGCACCGGGGTATTCTGGTCTGTGCTGGTGAGACTGCTTGCCTGTCTGATGGTCTGTGCTGGTGGGCCCAGTGGCATGTCTGAAGGCATAAGTGGTCCTCTGGCCTGTGCTGGTGGGCCCACTGGCTTGTCTGATGATACCTGGGGACCTCTGGCCTGTGCTGGTGGTCTCGTTGGCCTGTTTAATGACACCAGGATCCTCTGGCCTGTGCTGATGGACCTGCTGGCCTCTCTGATTGTGCCGTATATTCTTTGGCCTGTGCTGGTGGACCCACTGGCCTGTATGATGGTTCCAGGGGTCTTCTAGCCTGTGCTGGTGGGCCTGATGGCCTGTGTGATGGTGCTGGGGTCCTCTGGCTTGTGCTGGTGGGCCCGCTGGCCTGTCTGATGGCCTGTGCTGTTAAGCCTGCTAACCTGTCTGATGGTGTCGGGGGTCCTCTGGCCTGTGCTGGTGGGTCCGCTTGCCTGTCTGATGGCGTCAGGGGTCTTGTGGCCTGTGGGGTCGGCCCACTGGCCTGTCTGATGGCACCAGGAGTCTTCTGGGCTTTGCTGGTGGGTCCAGTGGCCTGTCTGATGGTGTCTGGGGTCCTCTGGCCTATGCTGGTAGGCCCGCTGGCCTGTTTGATGGTGTCGGGGTTCATCTGGCCTTTGCTTGTGGTACTGCTAGCCTGTCTGATGGTGCCAGAAGTCCTCTCGTCTGTGCTAGTGGACCTGCTGGCCTGCCTATTGACGCATAATCCTTTGGCCTGTGCTGTTGCGCCCCCTGGCCTGTCTGATGGCATCAGGGGTTTTGAAGCCTGTGTTGTTGGGCCGACTGGCCTGTCTGATGGCATGTGCAGGTAGACCTAGTAGCCTGTCTGATGGCGCTGGGGGTCCTCTGGCCTGTGCTGATGGGTCCACTGGCCTGTCTGATGGTGACACAGGTACTCTAGCCTGTGCTGGTGATCCTGCTGGCCTGTCTAATGGTGCTGGGATCCTCTGGCCTATGCTGGTGGGCCTACTGGCCTGTCAGATGATGCCTGGGGTCCCCTGGCCTGTGCTGGTGGTCCCGCTGGCCTGTCTAATGGTGCCGGTATTCTCTGGCCTGTGCTGATGGGCCTGCTGGCCTGTCTGATGGTGCCAGGGGTCCTCTGTCCTATGCAGGTGGGCGTGCTGGCCTGTCTGATGATGTCAGGGGTCCTCATGCCTGTGCCGGTGGGCCCACTGGTATGTTTGATGGTGCAGAGGGTCTTTTGGCATGTGCCTGTGGGCCCACTGGCCTGTCTGATGGCCTATGCTGGTGGGCCCACTGGCCTGACTTTTCATGCTGGGGGGTCTTCTGACCTGTGCTGGTGGTCCCACTTGCCTGTCTGATGGCCTGTGCTGGTGTACCCAGTGGCCTATTTGATGGCATTGGGGGTCTTGTGGCCTGTGGTGGTGGGCCCACTTCCCTGTCTGATGGCACCAGGGGTCTTCTGGCCTTTGCTTATGGGCCCAGTGGCCTGTCTGATCGCACCAGGGATCCTCTGGCCTGTGCTGATGGGTCCACTGGCCTGGGAACAAAGGGTGCAGGTGCACCATACACCATTAAAATTATTATAGAGCCTGCCCACCTGCTTCACGGTGACCTCATCGGACAGGTCCCTAACACTATAGGGGTTCACCTCCGGGACGCAGAGCACCCCCAGACCACCCCAGCCAAACCACCCCAGGGCATCACACAGAAAAAAGGATAGGAGTGAAAGATCAGTGTTAAGCAAATGAAAGAGGCTGCTGAATGTAAGAGAAAAGAAGAGGACAGCAGTAAAGTGTTAGAATGTGAAGTCTAGCTGAGCAGTGTTAGAAGTGTAAAAAATATGTGAAAAAAGCTACAGGTCCACTGGCCTGTCTGATGGTGACGGGGGTCCTCTGGCCTGTGCTGGTGATCCCCCTGGCCTGTCTAATGGTGCTGGGATCCTCTTCTGACCTGTGCTGGTGGGCCCGCTGGCCTGTCTGATTGCACAGGGAGTATTCTGGCACTTTCTAGTGTGCCACTGGCCTGTCTCATGGCCTGTGCTGGTCAGCCTAGTGGCATGTCTGATGGCACACGGGGTCCTCTGGCCTGTGCTGGTAGGCCCACTGGCCTGTCTGATGGTGCCAGGATCCTTTGGCCTGTGCTGTTGGGCCCACTGGCCTGCCTAATGGCACAGGGGGTTCTCTTGCCTTTGCTGGTAGGCCCGCTGGCCTGTCTCATGGTGCCTTGAGTCTTCTGGCCTGTACTGGTGAGCCCGCTTGCCTGTCTGATGGCACAGGGGGTATACTGGCCTGTGCTGGTGGGCCACTAGCCTGTCTTATAGCCTGTGCTGGTGAGGCCGCTTGCTTGTCTGATGCCCTGTGCTGGTGGGCCCAGTAGCCTGTCTGATGGTGGTGGGGGTCCCCTGGCCTATGTTGGTGGGCCCAATGGCCTGTCTCTCGGAACCGGATTGTCTTTTGGCCTGTGATGGTGGTCCAGCTGGCCTTTCTGATAGCCTGTGCTGGTGGGACCGCTTGACTGTCTGATAGCCTGTGCTGGTAGGCCCAGTAGCCTGTCTGATGGCGCTGGGGGTCCTCTGCTCTCTGCTGGTAGGTCCACTGGCCTGTCTCATGGTGTCTGTGGTGCTCTAGCCTGTGCTGGTGGTCACACTGACATGTATAATGGCGCAGAGATCCTCTAGCTTGTGCTGGTGGGCCTGGTGTCCTGTTTTACAGTGCCTTGGTTCTTCTTGCCTGTACTGGTGGGCCTGCTGGCCTGTCTAATGGCGCTGGGGGTCAACTGGCCTGTGCTGGTAGGTCCACTGGCCTATCTGATGGTGACAGGGGTGCTCTAGCCTGGCATGTCTGATGGCACCAAGGTCCTCTGGCTTGTTCTGGCAGGCCCAGTGGCATGTTTGATGGTGCAAGGGGTCCCCTGGCCTGTGCTGGAGGGCCCACTGGCCAGGAACCAGGGGTCCTCTGGTCTGTGCTGGTGGTCGCACTAGCCTGTCTAATGGCACCAGTGTCCTCTAGCCTGTGCTGGTGGGCCTGCTGGCCTGTCTGATGGTGCCAGGAGTCCTCTGGCCTGTGCTGGTGGACTTATTGGCCTGTCTGATGGTGCCAGGGGTGTTCTGGCTTGTGCTGGTTGGTCCGCTGGCCTGTCTGATGGCACTGGTGGTCTTCTGGCTTGTGCTGGTGGGATTGCTGGCCTGTCTGATGGCCTGTGTTGGTGGGTGCACTTGCCTGTCTGATGGACCTGTGGTTATTCAAGCCTGTGCTGTAGGGATTGCTGGCCTATCTGATGGCCTGTGTTGGTGGGTGCACTTGCCTGTCTGATGGCCTATGTTGGTGGGCCTGCTGGCCTGTATGATGGTGACGGGGGTACTCTAGCCTGTGTTGGTGGGCCTGCTGGCCTGTCAGATAGAGCTGGGGGTCCTCCTGCCTTTGCTGGTGGGTCCCTTGGCTTGTCTGATGGACCAGGGGTATTCAAGCCTGTACTGGTGGAATTGCTGGCCTGTCTGGTGACAATGCTAAATTCCTTTGTCGTATAAACAACCCTTAATGAAGTCTAAGAACACAGTACGCTGTTTACTTAAGAAGTACCGTAAGGGTACGCTAGTTGCGTAACGATCGCTTAGCCGTAGGCGAGACGCTCAAGCGTCACGTTCGCTCACGGCCCAGTGATCACAGGACAGCACGTTATTGGTGATGACTAGAGTAATGATTCGCTATGGCGTAGCGGACGCTCGAGACCACGAGGAGATCACCAGCGGCGCAGATGCTCACAACGCTATACCTTTATGTCTAAACCTTTTATCAATGAAATACACAGAATACCTTAATGTGAATACAGGGTGTAAGTGCAACCTTGTGTAACCTGACTAACTACAAAGCTGCTTGAGCGTCACCGACGCTCAAGTGAACACTTAAAACTATAGGAAATACACAGATACTGGTTTAGGGTCCAAAGCCTATTATCTGTATTATAACTATTATACTTGCAAAAAGAATCACAGTACAAATGATACACTACAATATAACAGAGACTTCCTAACCGAATAACTATACAAGAAATACAATACAATACTATGCTGATCTAATACAATACAATACTAGTCAATGGGAGATACGAGAGAAAGAGAAGGGAGAGAGAGAGAGAGAGAGAGACGGAGAGAGAGAGATTGGCTCACAGTAAGACAATATGATTACGGAGAAAAACTTACGCACAAAGGGTATGATCGCATGCGCCTCTGGACATCCAGCTTCCCGATTATCAGCAATGAGAACCGTTTGATGAGAAGTGAAAGCTGGATGCCACAGGCCCGTCTTTTATGCTACTCACACAATGCAATCTAATGGTCCCTACAACCTCATTGTCCATTGGACGCAGGAATTCGGCTTCGCATTATAACAAAAGGTCATAGGGTGATTCATACAGGTGTGCTGTGACGATTTCAAACAGCTCAGGTGGGTGGGAAACTAGGTTTCCCGCCGCATACCTGAGTATGAGTAAATAATAGAAATGGACATAAACTTCTTATGTCCATAACTATCCGCACGAGCGATTAGTACGCCCCAAACCAACACCGGAATATTGTTAATTAAATACTCTTCCGATGGGTACCAAACACTGCTGTATGATTCCTGTTAGACCCTTCGCACAATACAAAGAGGGATTCCTCCGTTCAGGGACATTCTATATTAACCAAACTTTCAGAATCTATCAAAGGGACCATGGTCTACAAACTACATTAATTGTGAAAATATGTAACGAATGAGTCGCACGCCACGGTTACATAAACTCTACCGTAAATACGCATACCGTGCGTCCGCGGGTGCACGCTATTGCGGGTATGCGCCTTCACGGGAGAGCGTACGCATGCGCAGCGCAGACCAGTGTGCGGTGCAAATATGGCAGAGTGTATGGGGATATTTTTCTGACTTTGACACTGGTGGGCGCACTTGCCTGTCTGATGGCCTGTGCTGGTGGGCCTGCTGGCCTATCTGATGTTGACTGGGTGCTCTGACCTGTGATGGTTTGACCGCTGGACTGTCTGATGTCCTGTGCTTGTGGTCCCACTGACCTGTCTGATGGTGCCAGGGGTCCTCTAGCCTGTGCTGGTGGTCCCGCTGGTCTTTCTAATGGCACCAGTATCCTCTGTCCTGTGCTGGTGTGCCCGCTGGCCTGTCTGATTGTGCCGGAGGTCCTCTGGACTGTGCTGGGGGACCCTATGACCTGTCGGATGGCGTCATGGGATTCTGGCCTGTGCTGGTTGGCCTGCAGTCCTATTTGATGGCAATGTGGGTCCTTTGGCCTGTGCTGGTGGGCCCCCTGGCCTGTCTGATGGAACCGAGGGTATTCAAGCCTGTGCTGGTGGGCCTGCTGGCCTGTCTGATGACCTGTGCTGGTGTTCCCACTGGCCTGTCTAATGGCACCAGTATCCCCTGGCCTAAGCTGGTGGACCGTTGACATGTCTGATGGCAATGTGAGTACTTTGGCCTGTGCTGGTGGGCCCCCTGGCCTGTCTGATGGACCCAAGGGTATTCAAGCCTGTGGTGGTTGGCCTGCTGGCCTGTCTGATGGCCTGTGCTGGTGTGCCTGCTGGCCTGTCTGATTGTGCCAGGGGTCCCCTGGCCTGTGCTGGTCGGCCCGCTGGTCTGTCTGAAAGCCTGTGCTAGTGGGCCTGCTACAATAAATAGTGGAAAACTGCTCTAATCAAGCTGGTAACAATCCCCAGGTGCTGCGGGAGGGGGTTACTCTAGACAAGAAATACAAAAGGGATTTTTCCCACGCACTCTGCTGGCTGTTAGTAAGAAGAACTATATACTATGTAATAATAGGAAATTTAGAGCTCTTCGTTACATATGTTTTGCAAAAGATATGATAAGCCTCCAGGCCACTTCACGGCTGCTCTATTACTGGAGGTCCCTAACTAAGCATAGGTCCAGGGCTTGGACCCCACAAAGTCGGCTCAGGCCCGACCACCCCAGGGCAGCACACCATTGAAATACTAAAGTGTTAATATGTGTTAAGAAATAAGCAGAAGCTATGGGTTAGAAAGTGCTACAAAAATAAGGGTGTTAATAAAATACTCAAAAGAGTAATATTAGTGAAAAAATAGGAGTGTTACATAAGTGCTAAATAAATAATATGGCATGCTACCCCAAGGTGGCCCAGCCCCACCAGACCCGGGGGGTACCACTCCCCAAACCCATACACAGCATAATAATAATAATAACATCCACTATGGGTCATACAATTGCTTAATGTATGGCCACATGATAATGGCACATACAGAACATATCCAGATTGAGAGCTAGTTTACCTGGAGGCACCCCTGTATCCTCCAAATGGCACCACAGGACCCAGCATGCCCTCCTAATGCTGGCTCCATCTATGCCTCTCTGAACTGCAATAAATAGTGGAAAACTGCTCTAATCAAGCTGGTAACAATCCCCAGGTGCTGCGGGAGGGGGTTACTCTAGACAAGAAATACAAAAGGGATTTTTCCCACGCACTCTGCTGGCTGTTAGTAAGAAGAACTATATACTATGTAATAATAGGAAATTTAGAACTCTTCGTTACATATGTTTTGCAAAAGATATGATAAGCCTCCAGGCCACTTCACGGCTGCTCTATTACTGGAGGTCCCTAACTAAGCATAGGTCCAGGGCTTGGACCCCACAAAGTCGGCTCAGGCCCGACCACCCCAGGGCAGCACACCATTGAAATACTAAAGTGTTAATATGTGTTAAGAAAGAAGCAGAAGCTATGGGTTAGAAAGTGCTACAAAAATAAAAGGGTGTTAATAAAATACTCAAAAGAGTAATATTAGTGAAAAAATAGGAGTGTTACATAAGTGCTAAATAAATAATATGGCATGCTACCCCAAGGTGGCCCAGCCCCACCAGACCCGGGGGGTACCACTCCCCAAACCCATACACAGCTTAATAATAATAATAACATCCACTATGGGTCATACAATTGCTTAATGTATGGCCACATGATAATGGCACATACAGAACATATCCAGATTGAGAGCTAGTTTACCTGGAGGCACCCCTGTATCCTCCAAATGGCACCACAGGACCCAGCATGCCCTCCTAATGCTGGCTCCATCTATGCCTCTCTGAACTGCAATAAATAGTGGAAAACTGCTCTAATCAAGCTGGTAACAATCCCCAGGTGCTGCGGGAGGGGGTTACTCTAGACAAGAAATACAAAAGGGATTTTTCCCACGCACTCTGCTGGCTGTTAGTAAGAAGAACTATATACTATGTAATAATAGGAAATTTAGAGCTCTTCGTTACATATGTTTTGCAAATGATATGATAAGCCTCCAGGCCACTTCACGGCTGCTCTATTATTGGAGGTCCCTAACTAAGCATAGGTCCAGGGCTTGGACCCCACAAAGTCGGCTCAGGCCCGACCACCCCAGGGCAGCACACCATTGAAATACTAAAGTGTTAATATGTGTTAAGAAAGAAGCAGAAGCTATGGGTCCGCTGGTCTGTCTGAAAGCCTGTGCTAGTGGGCCTGCTAACCTGTTATATGAAGCCAGGGGTCCTCTGACCTGTGTTGGTGGGCCCACTGGCCTGTCTGAGGGCCTGTGCTGGTGGCTAACTTGCATGTCTGATGGTGCTGCGGGTCCTCTGGCCTGTCTGATGGCTCTGGGGGTCCTGTGGCCATCTGTCTGCTGGCGCTGGGGGTCCTCTGGCCTTTGCTGGTGGGCCCGTTGGCCTTGCTGATGGCCTGTGTTGGTGGGCCTACTGGCCTGTTTGATGGCCTGTGCTGGTGTCCCTGCTAACCTTTCTGATGGCACAGTGGGTCCTCTTGCCTGTACTGGTGGGTCTGCTGGCCGTCTGATGGCACCGGTGGTTCTCTGGCCTGTGCTGGTGGACCTGCTGGTCTGTTTGATGGTGACGGGGGTCTTCTGGCCTCTGCTGGTGACCCACTGGCCTGTCTGATGGCGCCAGGGTTCTTTGGCCTGTGCTGGTGTGCCCACTTTTCTGTCTGATGGTGCTCGGGGTCTTCTGGCATGTGCTGGTGGGCCCACTGGCCTGTCTGATGGCCTGTGTTAGTGGGCTCACTGGTGGCGCCAGGGGTCCTCATGCCTCAGTGACGTGTGGTGAGGTCAGAGGCTGGGGAAGCACACATGGGGATGGATCTGAGTGCCAGGTGTCTGTCTCACCCCCTACTCACTGTAACTCTCATGTCCCTGCACTACACCCATGCAAACACAGATCATTAGCCAGAAGGTACAGTAGAATACATTATATTATGAATAATATTGTATAGCTACAGATGGAATAAAGTTTCATAACTTTAATAAATAAATGATTAAAAACATACAATATAGATTTAGGCCATATAAAAAATACATCAACCAAATCTGGAGTTCATAAAGAACATGGGTAATAAGCTATGTTAGAGATGTCTCACAATAAATAATGGGCTGGTCAGATTGCACAACACCAGCGCCATAACTACCTATGTGCCAGGTGTGCCTGGCACACAGCGCAGTTACCCTGAGGGCGCATGGCTAGCGGCATGTAATGAGTCAAATTGACTCATTACATGCCGTCTGTTGTGTGCCGTGTGCCGCGCTGGAGGGAGAGCAGCAGCCGCGCCGGAGGCAGAGAAGGAGGAGTAGAGAGGGGGACATGAGCCGCAGCAGCGCTATGTCATTGGTAGCGGCGCCGCTGCAGCACTCCCCTCTCCTTCTGTATTGGTTGCCCGGCGCTGCTGTGAATGCTGGTATGCAGTTCCCTCATCCCAGCATTCTCAGCAGCGGGCAGCCAATGCGGAAGGAGAGGGGAGTGCTGCAGCGGCGCCTCTACCAATTACGTAGCGCTGCTGCGGCTCAAGTCCCCCTCCCTCCTCCTCCTTCTCCCCTGCGACTGCCCGGGATCTCTGCCAGCATGAGGAGCCTGACTGCCAGCGGGAGAGATGGTAAGTATATCTTTCTTTCTTTCTTTCTTTCTTTCTTTCTTTCTTTCTTTCTTTCTTTCTTTCTTTCTTTCTTTCTTTCTTTCTTTCTCTCTTCTGCCACAATGTGTAAAAAGGGGGACTGGCTGCCATAATGTGTAAAAAGGGGGACGCTGTCTGCTGTAATGTGTAAAACGGGGGATGCTGTCTGCTGTAATGTGTGAAAAGGGGGACGCTGTCTGCTGTAATGTGTAATAAGGGGGACGCTGTCTGCCGTAATGTGTAAAAAGGGGACGGTCTGCCTTAATGTGTAAAAAAGGGGACGCTGTCTGCCAGAATGTGTAAAAAGGGGGACTGGCTGCCGTAATGTGTACAAAAAGGGGACGCTGTCTGCCGTAATGTGTAAAAAAAGGGACACTGTCTGCCGTAATGTGTAAAAAGGGGACGCTGTCTGCAGTAATGTGTAAAAAGGGGGACGCTGTCTGCTGTAATGTGTAAAAAGGCATGCCATCTGCCGTAATGTGTAAAAAGGGTCTCTACCTGTTGTAGTGGCGCTATTGTGCAGCGTAATTTGAATAATGGAGAGGAGACTACTATGCACCATAGTATGAATTGCCATTATTTTGTGGCCACGCCCCTTCCCCATGAAGCCACAACCCTATATATTTTATGCCCGTCTGCGGCGCGCACTGCTCCTGTCTTGCGTAGGGGGGCGCCAATGGCATTTCTTGCACACAGCGCTAAAATACCTAGTTATGGCACTGCACAACACTACTTCTTCTGTAGGCAATAGGATCATGCCACAGGTGCCGATGATGAGTTCAATATGTCTGCCCCGTGGACAAGATGCCGGCGTTCACATTACCAATGCTGGCATCCCGATGTTTGAAATCCCGACAGGGGAGAGGGAAATATGTTATCCCCTCTCCCTCCCTTCCTGCAGCTTATCCCTAACCTTCCCCCAGTGGTACCTAACCCTAACCTCCCCCTCTCTGCAGCCTAATCTGTCAAAGTCGAAAAATATCGTAATGCATATGCCATGTACTAACCCCATGCACATGCCCGCTGCTCGTGCACTCAGTCCGCCGTGCGTGCACATATCCGCAATTTGCGTAGGATCGCTCCGGCGATCATGCGCGTGATATGGGTATTTACGGCGGAGTTTGTGAGCGCGTAGCGGGTTATTAGAACATTACATATTTAACCCAAATAGTGCATTTTGTACCCATAGTTCCCTTTCACCATGTCAGCGAGTATTAATAGTTTAAACAGTTCCTGGACAGAGGGATTTGCCTTTGCATGATAGGAAGGGTCAGATAAAGGTTGGAAGGTGATGTCTAGTATCCAGCTGTAGGGTATTTTGAGGGTAACATTCCGGTGTTAGTTAGAGAAAGATCGCATGTTCCAGCGTATAGTTATGTGCAAAAGTAGAATATGAACATTAACTGTATTTACTGTATTTTATGTATGCGGCGGTAATCCAGAGGATACCACCCACAAGAGCAGTTGGGGAAAGACATCGCCCACCTATTCAATTCCACCTATGACCTCTTCTGTAATGTAAAGACACATCCCTGTGTCCAATGGACAATGAGATTACAGTGACCATTGTATTGTGTATGCATGTTGTGTATAAAAAGACCATTGTTGCCTGGCCGGTCAGAAGACTCTGAACGCTATCTGTATGACCAGCGGAGGACCGAGCCGGGTTGCGCTTGCGAACATTCTCACGTATGTACATTCTCTGTAGCCATTATTCTGTTTAGATTTACTTGTTAGCCTGTAGTGTATGATTTGTATTGTTTTACCTTTTGGAATCAATCCACTGTGGCCTTAGAACCCTGTGGTTTCAACTACAAATCGGTGTGGTGTCTTCACTTTCCTGCAAGGGCTTTAAAGTGTATTTATCTGTATAAGGTGTATAAGTATTGATAAGGTGTACGCACTGTGGGTACTTTGTACCGTCAGCGCTACTTAAGGTTTAAGGTATAACATCGTTGCAGTACTTTGCTGTTAAGGGTTTAAAGTGTGATCATATTATTACATTGTTTCATTAACAAGGTTTAAAGGTTATCAATTGTGTGTGCGCTCACTGTGTGTACTCCGTACACTCAGCGCGGCGTGTGTACGCCAAGTACGCACCACGTGCAGGACTCTGTACGCAAATAGCGTACAAAGTGCGTAGCATGTGCATTTAGTCTAGCGGCCATAGCGGCTCCACGGTAATAGTGTATTTAGAGGTATAGCTTTGCAGTCTAAGATAATACCGACATTATCAATTGGGAGCTCGTCCGGTTCCTTCTCATACCCGCAGCCTAGCAAGTTTACGCAGACTTTATCTATCAGCAAAGGGCGGAAAGGTATCCCCGGAAGCCTTCTCTTGGTTGGTGGATACACTAGTGCTGATTAGATAAGCGTCTGCCTTGCATGGTTTGAAGGGATGCTGGAGGGATCCGTAAGGTAAGAACGCAAAAGCTATTTTTTTTTATATGCAAATTTCTGTTTGGCGCCAAATGCTCACGCAACACACGCATACACCTGTATTTTGTACTTTGCATATCTGCTCGCATTATTGCCATAAGCATTGATTACTAGATTCATTTTGACCTGTACTGAGAAAATCTGTTGCTATTTAGTTAAAATATAGAGTTAACAGTTAAGGAAGGAAGTGTAAGACGCACACGCAGCCTGGCCTAGTTGTAAAGGTTTATACAGTAGAAACTGTGTGTGTGTGTTAAGTAAGTGATTATAGTTAAATATCGCTTACATTTATAGAAGTGTGGGATTTGTAGTACTGCGGACGTATGGCCTTTGTACACGTGTCTCGGACAGCGTTCGGGACTGCGTACGCAACGTAAAGGCCTACACACGTGGCGTGTTTACGCAACGTGCATACAGGTACGCCCACTAAATACAAATCACACAATAGCACTGTTTCAGTTTAGGCGATATGGTAGCCACGCGATAATAGCACAAATTGATCAGTTTCCAATATTTAGTTTAAATACCTTTTTTACTGTATCACCTCTGGAATTATTCTGTTTTATCTGAATGAAAGATAATTTTCTGTACAGAAAAACTAAAAGTGTATATGAGTGAACGAGCGTGAGTGTGCAAACAATAAAGGTTTTGTGGACCCAGGGAATTCGGGATCCCGTAGGAGACCACACCAGGTGAGTGGACACTTGGTGGCGTGAGAGTGGCTTGCTCACGTTAACATTGATTAAGGTATAAAGGAGCAATTAGTATAACAGCAGACCAAGAGGTCAGCGAAGTCAGAAAACCGCTGACAAAGCACGCGAAGCTCTGAATACCGCGGCCTAAAAGGTCCGGAAGGTTTTGTGTAGAGAGCGCAGCCCCGGGGGTTGGCGTAGTACCCATATAGGCCCATTCAGATACGCTCCAGCTGAGGTTTCGCAGCCTGAAAAACTATTCCATTGGTCGCACGGCGGATAAGTAACAGTTACCTATACGCTGTGCGATTGTACTGCGCATTCGTGAGTGCAATACTCAGCCCACCGCGATACCCTTTTACGAGTTGTGCGTAAAAATCGCGGGATCATTGGCGCTAGGTGTAGTACACGCAACGTGATTTGTGTAACAATTTTTTTGTTTTAAGGGAGTTTTCGCTGGTCACTCAGGAAATCTCCAACGACCAATATTTACTGGGAAGGGTAAGTCACTCCCACACACTCTCAGTAAATAGAGGTTACACAGGGGCCCTAGGTTGGGTACGACCGGCGCTGACGACAGTGCTTAGGTGTATTGGCCAACGTGGGCGTGAGTGGGTGAGAGCGCTCGGAGAACTTTCACCGTTGCCTTACCACTGAGTATTTTGTTTTTTTGTAGGAATTAGCTGAGAAGGCAATACCTGCAAAAGATGGGGGCCAGTTGCTCAAGTAAGGGACGATCAACCAGGGTTCAGGTTGATATTCCGTGGCCCAAGGGGTCGGTGAGGTACATAATGTGTGAGAAATATGGCTCACACGCAGAGGTTTTATGCAATGAATGGGAACGTATGACTGCGGAAGATAGGGAACCATTCCCTAAGGTAGGCAGTTTTAATCCAGAGGTGTTGCAGAATTTAAGGATTAGGATATGTCTGTTAAAATCCCGAAAAGAAAGGATCAGACACAAACTGTTTACATTTATGGCAACGAGAGAGTGATATGCAGAGGGGATTAGCTCAAACAGCTGGTTCCAACCCTGGCAGGAAACTGATTGCAACTGCACCACCACCTCCGTATATTACAGGGGAGAAAGTGGCTACAGAGAATGGCATACTAATATATGATAAGAGTGAACTTGATAAATGTATTAATGCTAACCCGTGCAAGTTGTATCCCATCTTAAACTTCCCTCAGGACTGTGACCAAGAAGATGAGCCCAGCACAATATCGGCACTCTCTCTAGCAGCCACCATACAAGACACACAAGTGGGCACGGCCCAACCAGTAAGAATAGTAACAAAGGCCCCTAGCGGAGGGACAGGTGAGGTCGTGTCCACAGGTAAGTACGGTACAGTACATTATGCAGAGACAATTGCACCTCACATTGTAGAAGCAACCCAGAATGATGTAATTGAACTAAATCCTGTCAGGGTGATCGCAGTCCCCAATGGGAAGACTGATGCTCAGGGAATCACTCCCGTCAGGAACATTGCTATGCATTGTCCCTGGTCCCGGACAGAATTGAGGACAATTTCCCGACCCCAGAAAAGATCTAGCCGCATGTCAGAGGTTTATTAGAGAACTATGTAACGCCACCGAACCCACAAACAAAGATTGGCGGACAGTGCTTTGGGCATGTTTGCCCTCCAATATTGACCCTGTGAAATTCATTGCTGATTGTAAATTAGACGCAGAAGTACCTCTCACTGATGAATACACTCAGGATAATGTACGACAGATCAATCTGCAATTAGGAGTATATTTCCCAACTGTTGTCAAGTGGAATAAAATCTTCTCCATTAGACAAAAAGAAGGTGAAACGGCTTCTGAATTTTTCCATCGAGCACTGCAGGAAATGGCTAGATACACTGGTGTCGAGGACATTAAGGAAAATGTACATCATAGAGAGGTAGCTGTGTCCGTATTAATGGACGGTTTAAAAGAAACGTTGAGAACAAGGGTACAAACCCAGTGCCGTAACTAGGCATTTTAGCGCTGTGTGCAAGAAACGACATGTAAGATAGGGGCAGTGCGCGGCGTAGGCGCGCAAAAATTTTATAGGGGCGTGGCCAAAAAAATAATAGCAATTCATACTACGGTGCACAGTAGTCTACATTATTCAAATTACGCTGCACAGTAGCGCCACTACACCAGGTAGAGCCCCTTTTACACATTACAGCAGACAGCGTCCCCTTTTTTAACATTACGGCAGACAGCGTCCCCTTTTTACACATTACAGCAGACAGCGTCCCCGTTTTTACACATTACGGCAGACGGTGTCCCCCTTTATACACATTGCGGCAGCCAGTCCCCCTTTTTACACATTACGGCAGCCAGTCCCCATTTTACACATTGCGGCAGCCAGTCCCCCTTTTTACACATTGCGGCAGCCAGGCCCCCTTTTTACACATTGCGGCAGCCAGGCCCCCTTTTTACACATTGCGGCAGCCAGTCCCCCTTTTTACACATTGCGGCAGTCAGGCCCCCTTTTTACACATTGCGGCAGCCAGGCCCCCTTTTTACACATTGCAGCAGCCAGTCCCCCTTTTTACACATTGCGGCAGCCAGTCCCCCTTTTTACACATTGCGGCAGCCAGGCCCCCTTTTTACACATTGTGGCAGCCAGTCCGCCTTTTTACACATTGCGGCAGACTGTGTCCCCCTGAGAGAGAGAGAGAGAGAGAGAGAGAGAGACATACTTACCATCTCCCCGCTGACAGGCTCCTCGTGCAGCTCCCTCGGTGCAGGCAGGTGAGAAGGAGGAGGATGCTGGGATGGAGGAATCCACAGCAGCGCCGGGCAGCTAATACGGAGAGGGGGATGCTGCAGCGGCGCTTACTACCAATGAAATAGCGCTGCTGCAGCTCCCTGCTCCCCCTCCCTCCTCCTCCTTCTCACCTGCCCAGCGCTGCAGACTTCTCCATCCACAGCGCGGCGCACACAGCAGAGGCGGCATGTAATGAGTCAATTTGACTCATTACATGCCGCTGGCCGTGCGCCCTCAGGGCAACTGCGCTGTGTGCCAAGCCCACTTGGCACACACGTAGTTACGGCCCTGTACAAACCACTCAACCAAATTGGAGAGGTATTTCGGTGGCTGCATTAAGAGAGTCCGCTATTGAGCACGATCGGAACATCATTAAACACAGGGAGTCACAGGGGGATAAGCTGATGACCGTAAGTATCAAAGCCCTGACAACGAAGCCACATCAGCCTAAACCCCAGACCCCTGATGGTAAGTCGTATGTAGTGAAATGTTATAAGTGCCAGAGAGAAGGACATTACGCACGGAACTGTAATTATAACAGCAATGTATATCGACCCCCTAGACCAGAACATGACTCACAGCATAGCACACGTAATTGGGATCAGGGACCGCATAGGAGGAATTATGAGCCACATGCAGGGGAAACAAGGAGGTACCCACCTAGGAGGTACTGGCAGTCCTCTGGAAATTCTCAGCTACCCCCCTCACATATCGTAGCTGCCAGCGCACTGCGGGAGGGTCACAACATACAATAGGGGTTAGGCCACACCTGTAGTTTGCAGCCAGTGAAGTTGATTGCTAGCCTTGGAAATTAACCAGAGGTTACAGTTGATGTAGCTGGTAGATACTACCTTTCCTTGTAGATACAGGGGCGGCCAGGTCAGTGTTAAATTCAACGGTAGGTATGAAAACAACAGGTAAAACAATATCAGCAATGGGGGTAACAGGAGTAGTGCAACACTACCCTTTAAGTAGACCAGCGGAGATTACGATAGGGCCTTTGCAGACCAAGCACTCCTTTTTGCTAGCTGCATCGGCTCCGACTAATCTACTTGGGAGAGATTTATTGTGTAAAATGAGGTGTGTCATATATTGTACTCCTGAGGGTGTCTTCTTAGATATACCCGAGAATCACGTTCAGGAAGTGCAGGATATGTTAGACACCCCACAAAGGTTAATGTCACACTCTGCTGTTATAGACAGGTGTCCATCCAAGGTAGAGGAAATGATCTCCCAGATACCGGAATCCCTCTGGACCAAAGATGGACAAGACACTGGATTGATGGCAAATGTAGCTCCTGTAGTAGTGCAAGTAAAAGATGGTAGGATAGCTCCAAAAATCCTACAGTATCCTCTGAAGCCAGAGGTGGAATTAGGAGTTTACCCAGTCATAGAGCGCTTGTTACAACAGGGCATCCTAGTTAGGACGTCCAGCACTGCCAATAGTCCCATCTTCCCTGTGAAAAAGAGTGGGGGGAGGGGTTACAGGCTAGCGCAGGATCTAAGGGGGATAAACAAGATAGTTGAGAGCCAATTCCCCGTAGTGCCAAATCCAGCTGTCATCCTCATGCAAATCCCCCCTACTGCGAAGTTTTTCACTGTCATTGACCTCTGTTCTACTTTCTTTTCGGTCCCTCTGCACCCTGACAGCCAATACTTGTTTGCATTTACATACAGGGGAGTACAGTACACTTGGACTCGCCTACCCCAAGGTTTCATTGACAGCCCAAGTATTTTCTCCCAGGCTTTACATGACTGTTTACAATCCTTTCAACCTGAGAGCGGATCAGTATTAATACAGGATGTAGATGACTAACTGCTGTGTTCTGACTCACTCGAATCGTCCTTGAAAGACACGAAACAGCTTATGTTTCACCTTTCTAATACGGGACACAAGGTTTCAAAGGATAAGTTACAGTTGTGCCAGACCAAGGTGAAATATTTGGGACATTGCTTGTCACAAGGACTGAGACACCTCACCGCTGATAGAATACAGGCGATTCGCGACATGACTCTGCCACAAACCCAGCAGCAGATCCGCACTTTCCTTGGAATGTGTGGGTATTGCCGAAACTGGATCCCAGGGTTCTCCATACTGGCTTTATCTTTACAGGAAATGGTCTCCTCGAACAAACCAGATCGGATCTCTCACACAGATGAGTCCGAACTGGCATTTGAGAGACTTAAACAGTGCCTATCACAGGCACCTGCATTAGGCATGCCAGATTATGGGAAACCTTTTGAGTTGTATGGTACAGAGAGTGCTGGGTGTGCGGCAGGTGTTTTAACACAGAGACATGGTGATGCCAGCAGGCCGGTAGCTTACTACAGCGCACAGCTAGACACCGTAGCACAGTCGCTCCCCACATGCTTGCGAAGTGTGCAGCGATAGCATTGCTAGTGAGTAAAAGTGAAGATGTAGTGTTGGGACACAACCTGACCATCCATACACCTCATGCAGTATCAGCCTTACTGAACTCTGCCCAAACCAGACATGTCTCCTCAGCACGGTTTACAAGGTGGGAATTAGCACTAATGGCCCCTGTAAACATCACCATAAAGAGATGCAGCGCACTAAATCCTGCAACGTATCTCCCAGGTGTGCCTGGACAGGCACAAAGTGTGGAGGATGAGAGTGATGGTGAAGGAGGATTTAGTACAGACACTGACACACATGATTGTATGGAATATCTGAACCAAACTTTCACTGCAAGACCCGACATTAGTGACAACCCACTGGAAGGCGTAGATTTTACTTTTTACACTGACGGTAGTTGCCACAGACAGACGGACTCGGGAGACTTGTGTACTGGATACGCAGTCGTAGATGACAGAGGTATCATAGAAGCTGAACCCCTTGGCCCACCGCACTCAGCACAAGTTGCTGAGCTGGTCGCCCTAACCAGAGCGTGTGAATTGGCTAATGGTAAGTCAGCCAACATATATACAGATTCTAGGTATGCCTTTGGAGTAGTGCATGATTTCGGGGCCCTATTGCGCCTCAGAAATTTCATGACGGCAGCTGGCACACCTGTAGCGCATGCATCCCATATCAAAAGACTTCTAACAGCGATACAGGAACCTGACAGAGTGGCTGTTATCAAGTGCAAAGCCCACACTTACAGTCAAGACCCAGTGTCACTTGGTAACAGCCGGACAGACGAAGCTGCTAAATCAGCAGCCAGCACCCCCATACAGACAGACATCACACAACTGATGGTATTCAATACCGTCAACACACAAAAATTAAGTGAAATGCAAAATTTGTGTTCTCCACAGGAAAAGGCAGTCTGGAGGTCAAAAGGATATGGCCAGGAGTCCTCAGGACTCTGGACAGATGGACAGGGTAAGCCAGTAGCCCCCAGAGCATATCTTCCAAGCTTAGCTGAGGCGGCACACGGTCTGACTCATCTGGGCAAAGAGGGTATGTGTAAGCTGGTGAGAGCCTACTGGTGTGTGCCAGGATTCTCTTCTCATGCGGGTAAGAGAGCAATGACATGTCTTATCTGCTTGAGGAAGAATATTGGAAAGTCAATACCAACAGAACCATCCCATATTCCGCTAACAGACGGCCCTTTTCAGGTAATACAAATTGATTTCATACAGTTGTCACCCTGCAGAAATTTAAAGTATGTGTTAGTTTGTATTGACGTGTTTTCAAATTGGGTAGAAGCGTTCCCCGCTGCTACAAATACTGCTAGGTTCACTGCAAAGAAGATTGTGCAGGAATTTGTGTGCAGATATGATAATGGTATCCCTAGGATAATTGAAAGCGATAGGGGTACCCATTTTACAGGTGAAGTCTTTCAGGTTATGTGCAAACTGATGGGAATTGATAGTAAGCTGCATACTCTGTACCGCCCACAGGCGAGTGCGAAAGTGGAAAGAGTAAACAGCACTATTAAGAATAAGCTGAGCAAAGTGATGGCTGAAACTGGATTGTTGTGGCCAGAAGCTTTGCCACTTGTATTGTACAGCATCAGAGCCACTCCCAGGTCCCACCTTAACCTATCACCCTTTGAGATTCTTTTTGGTCGACAACCCCATGTAATGATTGACCCCCAGGATGATTTGAAATGCAATAATGAAGTGACTGTAAAATATTTGGTTAAGATGAGCAAGCAGTTGAGGAATCAAAACAGAAACTTAAAGCTGGTGATTCCTGACCTACCAGACAGTAATTGTCATGACATTGAACCTGGGGATTATGTAATGATTCTAAATTTTCTACGCTCAGGTTGCCTTATTGACCGGTGGGAAGGACCGTACCAAGTCTTACTGACCAGCACGACAGCATTAAAGGTTGCCGAGAGAGAGACTTGGGTCCACTCGTCCCACTGTAAGAAGGTCGCTGACCCAGAGAAAGCCCGTGACAAAGAGCAGAGTGTAGAGGAAATCGTATCACTGGAGCGCCTGTTCCGGGAAGGTTGAGAGGCAGGACTGTTGTCACGGCACCTGAGCACAGAGAACTACAAGACCAGAGGCGGTTGTCACACCAAAAATTTCTTTTTTCCTTTTTATTATTTTCTCCATCTCCCATTACCCACCTTTCCCCCCTTCCTTACTCCTTTTTCTCTCCCCTTAACAAGATGGGCTTACCCCAAGAGACTGCATTCCGGGTTTTCCTGTTGACCCTGTTGTTGACCAGAGCAGTCTATTTCGGTGAGAGTACCAGAGAGGTCGAGAAAGGTTCTGGAATGGGTTCTGATGGCAAGGACGGATTTGTAGAATTCCAAGAGCAACACATCCACCGAGCAAAGGTGAGTATCAGAAAACGATCTGGTAGTCAAGAAACTAGGAGGCACTGTGAAGGGTTATTGGCTGAGGAAAATTGTATTTGTAGAAACTGTGAAAATATAGTTGAGGACGGGTGCATCCAGAGATGTCAGTCCAGCCTTAATATCAACATGGACCGTCATTCATTGAGTGATTATCACTCATTAGTGGGTAAGGTTTTAAACCAAACAGAATGCTGGGTGTGCACACAAGTACCTCAAGGTCAGAGCAAGTCAAGACTAGTACCGTATCCATTAACAATAGATGAGGTACTTGAATTAAGGGGTGGGAGACCGGTGGACAAGAAATGTAATATTTCTAGGCCCCCTAGTTTGAAGCTCCACCAATATCATGTGGATAGATCCTTAGTATGTTTCAACATTTCCAATTCCCGAAAGCCGGGAAATTGGGAAGTGACCTGGAATAACCAAACCATGGCATTTTCACACAGAGCCGACAGAATGCCCGTAGACTCAGAACTTATACGCCAAATAGCCAACGGTGGAAGGTATTTCCGGTACAGGTATACTCTAGGAAGTAGGACCATGCGGGTTGGAGAAGTATCACCAAGGTACTGTGCGCATATCATACAGCCTGATACGTGTACTGAAGAGATGAGAGAGTTAGGAATAGGATTTTTCACTTGGAAGGTTTGCAATATGGTAATGTCATATTCTGTCCCATATGTTCTCCCCGATGATGTATATTTCATATGCGGGAGGAAGGCGTATAAGTGGCTTGCCCCAAACTCAGAGGGATTGTGTTACATTGGAAGAGTGTTGCCGGAAGTTATGACCATAACCCATAATAAGATGAAAGACGTTCACCACAATGCTCAAGCTCCTTACACTCACACACACTATGAACACATCGTTAAGAGACACCTTATAGATAGGACAGAGCACGCAGCCTCTGATTTGATCCACGAATCCACCGGGATTCAATTCCTACTGGCGTTAGATATCACCCGTACCGCCAGAGGAATTATAAATTATAGGTATATTCATGCGCTAGCGAACCTGATAGATAATATCACCGAGATGTATGATGACACCTTCAGGTATACAGGGAGGGAGTTGCAAGCTTACAAAACAGAACTGATCCAGCACAGGATGGTTCTCAATTATATCACAGCGGTGACAGGCGGGTATTGTGTCACCCTAGCAACTCAGTATGGTGTGAAGTGCTGCACGTACATTACAAACAGCACTGATGACCCAACCGAGGTCATAGATCAAAAGATGGACGATATCTTGCAGTTGAAATGGGAGTTCCGAAGGAGACACAACCTTACCCTTACTGCTGTGAGTAATGAACTGACTGGCTGGGTCTCATGGTTGAACCCACGAAATTGGTTCTCAGGTTTAGGAGAATGGGCTTAAAATGTTATCGTGAGTGTAGGAAAGTTTCTCCTTTGTATCCTGGGAGTTGTCATAATGATTGGTTTGATATTTAGGTGTGTTCGAATTTTAACGCGGTGCAAGCGCGGTACCAAAGTGATGAGTTTGAGGAGCGGGGGCATTGTTACACAAACTGATTTAATTTATGACCCATCAATAGAGACAATGTTGTGATAAGACGTGATTCCACGGTCCGTTTCTTTCACCCGTTTCTCCTTTGTTTTCCCAAGCAAAAATACATCCATTCGGAAGAAACTTTGATGAACTATACATCCATTCGGAAAAGACTCTTTGATGGACACTCTAAAGACTTTTATGGACACTCAAAAGACTTTGATTAACACTTTCAGCAAGACTTTACTGAATTTACCCTTCCGGACAAGACTTCAACCAACACCCAAGAAAGATTGCACAAATGTTATGTGAATGTATTTTTGATGTTTCTTATCTTCATCTCTACAACCTTCAGGTAGTGACACACATAGTCGACTGGTGATATCCACATATTAGCATTCACATGTATTCCCCCTCCATGTATCATCAACTAAATGTGCACCCCATTTGTTGGAACAAGAAGCCGAAAAGAGCTCGGTAGTGTTTGTTGGCGCACTTACAGACCCTTAATACGGGATAAGAAGGATTTAATGTATACTTCGCAATACCTCGAAGCTTATCTAGAACATGTACGGCACGATGATACATGCCCCTCAGACATGGATTGCATACATACATGCTTTTACTATCCCACAAGGTCATACATTTCCCGCCTACTCCTCTCCTCCTACCATCCAATTATTTTATAGCTATTGTATTGTATATTTTTCTGTTTAATGTTTAGATACTGGCAGTTATTGTTGACTGCCAAAGGGTGGACTGTCAAAGCCGAAAAATATCGTAATGCATATGCCTTGTACTAACCCCATGCACATGTCCGCTGCTCGTGCACTCAGTCCGCCGTGCGTGCACATATCCGCAATTTGCGTAGGATCGCTCCGGCGATCATGCGCGTGATATGGGTATTTACGGCGGAGTTTGTGAGCGCGTAGCGGGTTATTAGAACATTACATATTTAACCCAAATAGTGCATTTTGTACCCATAGTTCCCTTTCACCATGTCAGCGAGTATTAATAGTTTAAACAGTTCCTGGACAGAGGGATTCGCCTTTGCATGATAGGAAGGGTCAGATAAAGGTTGGAAGGTGATGTCTAGTATCCAGCAGTAGGGTATTTTGAGGGTAACATTCCGGTGCTAGTTAGAGAAAGATCGCATGTTCCAGCGTATAGTTATGTGCAAAAGTAGAATATGAACATTAACTGTATTTACTGTATTTTATGTATACGGCGGGAATCCAGAGGATGCCACCCACAAGAGCAGTTGGGGAAAGATATCGCCCACCTAAATACATCAACCAAATCTGGAGTTCATAAAGAACATGGGTAATAAGCTATGTTAGAGATGTCTCACAATAAATAATGGGCTGGTCAGATTCACAACACCAGCGCCATAACTACCTATGTGCCAGGTGTGCCTGGCACACAGCGCAGTTACCCTGAGGGTGCATGGCCAGCGGCATGTAATGAGTCAAATTGACTCATTACATGCCGTCTGTTATGTGCCGTGTGCCGCGCTGGAGGGAGAGCAGCAGCCGCGCCGGAGGCAGAGAAGGAGGAGTAGAGAGGGGGACATGAGCCGCAGCAGCGCTATGTCATTGGTAGCGGCGCCGCTGCAGCACTCCCCTCTCCTTCTGTATTGGTTGCCCGGCGCTGCTGTGAATGCTGGTATGCAGTTCCCTCATCCCAGCATTCTCAGCAGCGGGCAGCCAATGCGGAAGGAGAGGGGAGTGCTGCAGCGGCGCCTCTACCAATTACGTAGCGCTGCTGCGGCTCAAGTCCCCCTCCCTCCTCCTCCTTCTCCCCAGCGACTGCCCGGGATCTATGCCAGCATGAGGAGCCTGACTGCCAGCGGGAGAGATGGTAAGTATATCTTTCTTTCTTTCTCTCTTCTGCCACAATGTGTAAAAAGGGGGACTGGCTGCCATAATGTGTAAAAAGGGGGACGCTGTCTGCTGTAATGTGTAAAACGGGGGATGCTGTCTGCTGTAATGTGTGAAAAGGGGGACGCTGTCTGCTGTAATGTGTAATAAGGGGGACGCTGTCTGCCGTAATGTGTAAAAAGGGGACGGTCTGCCTTAATGTGTAAAAAAGGGGACGCTGTCTGCCAGAATGTGTAAAAAGGGGGACTGGCTGCCGTAATGTGTACAAAAAGGGGACGCTGTCTGCCGTAATGTGTACAAAAAGGGACACTGTCTGCCGTAATGTGTAAAAAGGGGACGCTGTCTGCAGTAATGTGTAAACAGGGGGACGCTGTCTGCTGTAATGTGTAAAAAGGCATGCCATCTGCCGTAATGTGTAAAAAGGGTCTCTACCTGTTGTAGTGGCGCTATTGTGCAGCGTAATTTGAATAATGGAGAGGAGACTACTATGCACCATAGTATGAATTGCCATTATTTTGTGGCCACGCCCCTTCCCCATGAAGCCACAACCCTATATATTTTATGCCCGTCTGCGGCGCGCACTGCTCCTGTCTTGCGTAGGGGGGCGCCAATGGCATTTCTTGCACACAGCGCTAAAATACCTAGTTATGGCACTGCACAACATTACTTCTTCTGTAGGCAATAGGATCATGCCACAGGTGCCGATGATGAGTTCAATATGTCTGCCCCGTGGACAAGATGCCGGCGTTCACAATACCAATGCTGGCATCCCGATGTTTGAAATCCCGACAGGGGAGAGGGAAATATGTTATCCCCTCTCCCTCCCTTCCTGCAGCTTATCCCTAACCTTCCCCCAGTGGTACCTAACCCTAACCTCCCCCTCCCTGCAGCCTAATCTGTCAAAGTCGAAAAATATCGTAATGCATATGCCTTGTACTAACCCCATGCACATGCCCGCTGCTCGTGCACTCAGTCCGCCGTGCGTGCACATATCCGCAATTTGCGTAGGATCGCTCCGGCGATCATGCGCGTGATATGGGTATTTACGGCGGAGTTTGTGAGCGCGTAGCGGGTTATTAGAACATTACATATTTAACCCAAATAGTGCATTTTGTACCCATAGTTCCCTTTCACCATGTCAGCGAGTATTAATAGTTTAAACAGTTCCTGGACAGAGGAATTCGCCTTTGCATGATAGGAATGGTCAGATAAAGGTTGGAAGGTGATGTCTAATATCCAGCTGTAGGGTATTTTGAGGGTAACATTCCGGTGTTAGTTAGAGAAAGATCGCATGTTCCAGCGTATAGTTATGTGCAAAAGTAGAATATGAACATTAACTGTATTTTATGTATACGGCAGGAATCCAGAGGATACCACCCACAAAAGCAGTTGGGGAAAGACATCGCCCACCTATTCAAATCCACCTATGACCTCTTCTGCAATGTAAAGACACATCCCTGTGTCCAATGGACAATGAGATTACAGTGACCATTGTATTGTGTATGCATGTTGTGTATAAAAAGACCATTGTTGCCTGGCCGGTCAGAAGACTCTGAACGCTATCTGTATGACCAGCGGAGGACCGAGCCGGGTTGCGCTTGCGAACATTCTCACGTATGTACATTCTCTGTAGCCATTATTCTGTTTAGATTTACTTGTTAGCCTGTAGTGTATGATTTGTATTGTTTTACCTTTTGGAATCAATCCACTGTGGCCTTAGAACCCTGTGGTTTCAACTACAAATCGGTGTGGTGTCTTCACTTTCCTGCAAGGGCTTTAAAGTGTATTTATCTGTATAAGGTGTATAAGTATTGATAAGGTGTACGCACTGTGGGTACTTTGTACCGTCAGCGCTACTTAAGGTTTAAGGTATAACATCGTTGCAGTACTTTGCTGTTAAGGGTTTAAAGTGTGATCATATTATTACATTGTATCATTAACAAGGTTTAAAGGTTACAATTGTGTGTGCGCTCGCTGTGTGTACTCCGCACACAGCGTGGCGTGTGTACGCCAAGTACGTACCACGTGCAGGACTCTGTACGCAAATAGCGTACAAAGTGCGTAGCACGTGCATTTAGTCTAGCGGCCATAGCGGCTCCACGGTAATAGTGTATTTAGAGGTATAGCTTTGCGGTCTAAGATAATACCGACATTATCAAATCCTAACCCCCCCGGCTGTGCCTAACCCTAAACCCCCTCCCTGCAGCCTCACTCTCCAATATTAGTACCTAACTCTAACTTCCCCCGGGTGGCTCCTAAACCCCAACACACACGCCCTCCCTAATCCTAACCTGCCAGCTATACTTACAGTTGGGATGCTGGCTGTCTGGATTCTGGCGTCGGCAGTCTGACAGGTGTCGGCAGGGCCGGACTGCCCATCTGGCACTTCTGGCTAATGGCCACGTGGGCCGGGCCAGTGCTCACTGATGCACGCTGCCGCTCAGTCCGGCGGCAGCGTGTCTCAGCTGTCAGGAGAGGAGAGCGCCCGCCAGCGCGGCTGTGTCTGGCGCGATGGCGTAAAGCGGACTTCGTTCAAACCAGCTGACGGTTCATGAGCCAATCAGAGCTCGCGGACCGGCAGCCAATCAGAAGCCGCCGGTCCGCGAGCTCTGATTGGCTCACGAACCGGCGGCTGGTTTGAACGAAGTCCGCTATACGCCGCCGCGCCAGACACAGCCGCGCTGGCGGGCGCTCTCCTCGCCTGACTCACCCGTCCCTCACAGCCGGAGCCCGGAGGAGGAGCAGCAGCAGCAGCAGCAGTGCAGCAGCGGTAAGCAGCTGCAGCACTGGCTGCTGTGGGGGCAATTGTATACCTGGCACTGTGGGGGCAATTGGCTGGCACTGTGGGGCATTTGTATACCTGGCACTGTGGGGGCAATTGTTTCCCTTGCACTGTGGGGGCATTTGTATACCTGTCAGGTATACAATTGACCCCACAGTGTCAGATCCACAATTACCCCCACAGTGTCAGGTATTACCTGACACTGTGGGGGCAATTGTGGATCTGACACTGTGGGGGCAATTGTGGATCTGGCACTGTGGGGGCATTTGTATACCTGGCATTGTGGGGGCATTTGTGGATCTGGCACTGTGGGGGCATTTGTGGATCTGGCACTGTGGGGGCATTTGTGGAACTGGCACTGTGGGGGCATTTGTATACCTGGCACTGTGGGGCATTTGTATACCTGGCACTTTGGGGCATTTGTATACCTGGCACTGTGGGGCATTTGTATACCTGGCACTGTGGGGGCATTTGTATACCTGGCACTGTGAGGGCATTTGTATACCTGGCACTGTGGGGGCAATTGTGGATCTGGCACTGTGGGGGCATTTGTGAATCTGGCACTGTGGGGGCATTTGTGGATCTGGCACTGTGGGGGCATTTGTGGATATGGCACTGAGGGGGCATTTGTGGATCTGGCACTGTGGGGCATTTGTATACCTGGCACTGTGGGGGCATTTGTATACCTGGCACTGTGGGAGCATTTGTATATCTGGCACTGTGGGGGCAATTGTGGATCTGGCACTGTGGGGGCATTTGTATACCTGGCACTGTGGGGGCACTGTGGGGGCATTTGTGGATCTGGCACTGTGGGGGCATTTGTGGATATGGCACTGAGAGGGCATTTGTGGATCTGGCACTGTGGGGGCATTTGTATACCTGGCACTGTGGGGGCATTTGTATACCTGGCACTGTGGGAGCATTTGTATACCTGGCACTGTGGGGGCAATTGTGGATCTGGCACTGTGGGGGCATTTTTATACCTGGCACTGTGGGGGCAATTGTGGATCTGGCACTGTGGGGGCATTTGTATACCTGGCACTGTGGGGGCATTTGTGGATCTGGCACTGTGGGGGCATTTGTGAATCTGGCACTGTGGGGGCATTTGTGGATCTGGCACTGTGGGGGCATTTATGGATCTGGCACTGTGGGGGCATTTGTGGATCTGGCACTGTGGGGGCATTTGTATACCTGGCACTGTGGGGGCATTTGTATACCTGACACTGTGGGGGCAATTGTGGATCTGGCACTGTGGGGGCATTTGTATACCTGGCACTGTGGGGGCATTTGTGGATCTGGCACTGTGGGGGCATTTGTGGATCTGGCACTGTGGGGGCATTTGTGGGTCTGGCACTGTGGGGGCATTTGTATACCTTACACTGTGGGGGCATTTGTATACCTGGCACTGTGGGGCATTTGTATACCTGGCACTGTGGGGCATTTGTATACCTGGCACTGTGGGGGCATTTGTATACCTGGCACTGTGGGGGCATTTGTATACCTGGCACTGTGGGGGCAATTGTGGATCTGGCACTGCACTATTGGGGGCATATAATGTAAATTTCGGCTCATACCGGGTGCTATAATGTAAATTTTGGCTCATACCGGTTGCTATAATGTGAATTTTGGCTCATACTGTGTGGTATAATGTGAAAGAGGCACCAGTACTAGATAGTATAAGGGGTCCTACTATTGTGGTGCATAATGCGTATAAGGGGTGTATGGTGTGGTGAACTACACTGAAGGCCACGCCCCTTTTGAGTGGCCACGCCCCCTTTTCTGGAGCGCGCTTAATTACAAACTTCACATTTCCATACCCCGACTTAAAAATTTCCACTTCAACCACTGGTTGTGTGTATTTTAATAGAGAATGATGTATGCTTGTATGTTGTTAGAATATTAATTATATTTGTAAGAGCATAGACTAATAAGTGGGAGGAGTCAGGAATAGTAAGGGGAGGAGTCACAGAGGTGGTCCTGTGTGCTTCAAAAATGCCAGGGCCTATTTTTAGTCCCAGTCCGGCCCTGGGTGTCGGGATCTTGACAGCCGGCATCTTCACTGCATCCCCCAATGAAAAATAGAGGATCCTGGAGTGAAGGAAAGCTGATCTCCCACCTGTATGATCGGGACCTCCTCTTATGCTCCTCCTGGTATCCATGAAATAACAGTGCGGTGGGTACACAGCCCCTTTGCAAAGGTCTCCACAGTCAGTGATCAATGACTTTGCCCCAGGCTGTCTGATCTTGAACTGTATTTGGTTCATGCAGGCCAGCGGGACTTCTTCCCGTCTGCCTCCGAATGTCAATGTACTGGCGGTGCAATGCCAGCACAGTTCCCCCTTAGTGGTCTCTGCAACCAGTACTCATTATCTCTGTGTGTCCGGCAATCGGTAGCATGGTACTGGCCGCGGGCGGCTGCTACTGCTGGAGGCGGGATGCTGCTGACACCTCGCTGCTATGGTCTCTTCCTCCTGGACCTGGATTGGTCACCATAGATCAAGGCAGCCCCCCCCCCCCCCCACTGTGAGGCATGCCTCCCTTTGTTGTTTTCTTTGCTGTATCATTTGCTGCTGTGTCGCCCAGCCCCCCAGCTCTAGGCAGTGTTTGACTATGAGAGATGAGGCAAAGCTGTTATTGCCTCATCTCTTGCCTCTCCGTGCAGTTCCAGAGCGCACCGCAAATCTGCGGAATATTTAACTGTAAAAATTATTACATTATACAAAGACAATTCTTAAAGTTATGAATATCTTTTTTATATGATAATAATAATAATTTTTATAGTCAAAACTCTGTCTGGTGAGGATATTACAGGGGAGGCTTTGCCTACCCTGCCTACCCTGACTGCACGTCCCTGTCATACCTGTGCTCGTGGGCCTGCTGGCCTGTCTGATGGTGCCGGATGTTCCCTGTCCTGTGCTCGTGGGCTCAGTGGCCTGTCTTATGGCACCGGAGGTCCTCTGTCCTGTGCTGGTGGACCCATTGGCCTTTCTAATAGTGCTGGAGGTCTTCTGGCATGTGCTGGTGGGCCCGCTGGCCTGTCTGATGGCGCCGAGGGTACTCTGGCCTGTGCTGGTGGGGCTTCTGGCCTGTCTGATGGTGTCAGGGGTCCTCTGGCCTGTGCTGGTTGGTCTGCTGGTCTATCTGATGGTGCTGGGGGTCCTTTGGCTTGGACCGGTGTGCCCACTGGCCTGCCTGATGCATTTAAGGTCTTCTGGCCTGTGCTGGTGGGCCCCTTGGCCTGTCTAATGGTGACAGTGTTCTTCTGGCCTGTGCTGGTGGGCCTGCTGGCCTGTCTGATGGTGCTGTGGGTCCTCTGTCCTGTGCTGGTGGGCTCGCTGACCTGTCTGATGTCGTCAGAGGTCTTATGGCCTGTGGTAGAGGGCCAGGTGGCCTGTCTGATGGCGTCTGGGGTCCTCTGGCCAGTCTGATGGTGCCACGGGTCTTCTGTCCTGTGCTGGTGGGCCTGCTGGCTTATCTGATGGTGTCTGCATTCCTTTGGCCTGTGCTGGTGGACCCGCTGGTCTATGTGATGGTGTTGGGGGGTCTTCTGGCCTATGCTTGTGGGCCCACTGTCCTGTCTTATGGTGCTGGGCGACCTCTGGCCTGTGCTGGTTGGCCCACTGGCCTGTCTGATGGCACTGGGGGTATTCAAGCCTGTGCTAGTGGGCCTGCTGGCCTGTCTGATGGCCTGTGTTGGTGGGCCCACTGGCCTGTCTCATGGCCTGTGCTGGTGGGCCTGCTAACCTTTCTGATAGCACCGGGGTTCCCCTGGCCTGTGCTGGGGGCCTGCTGGCCTGTCTGATGGTGCTGGGTATCCTCTTGCCTGTGCTGGTGGACTTGCTGGTCTGTCTGATGGTACTGGGTGTCCTCTGGCCTGTGCTGGTGGGCCCACTAGCCTGTTTGATTATGTCTGGGGTCTTCTGACCTCTACTGGTGGGCCTGTTGGTCTGTCTGATGGTGCCTGGGGTTCTCTGGCCGGTGCTGGTTGGCCCGCTGGCCTGTCTGAAGGCACCGGGGGTCCTGTTGCCTGTGCTGATGGCATCTGGGGTCTTCTGGTCTGTTCTGGTGGGCCCACTGGCCTGTCTGATGGTGTCGGGGGTCTTCTGGCATGTGTTGGTGGGTCCTCTGGCCTGTCTCATGGCCTGTGCTGGGTGGGCCTACTGGCCTGTCTGATGGCCTTTTCTGGTGGGTCCAGTGGTATGTATGATGGTGCTGGGGGTCTTCTAGCCTGTGCCTGTGGGCCCGCTGGCCTGTCTGATGGCGCTGGGGGTTCTCTGGTCCGTGCTGGTGGGCCCGCTGTCCTGTCTGATGGCGCCGGGGGTCCTCTGGCCTGTGCTGGTTGGCCCACTGGCCTATCTGATGGCACTGGGGGTTCACTGGCCTGTGCTGGTGGACCCGCTGGCCTGTTTGATGGTGTTGGGGGTCTTCTGGCCTATGCTGGTTGGCCTACTGACTTGTCTGATGGCGCCAAGGGGTCTTCTGGCCTGTGCTGGTTGGCCCGCTGGCCTGTCTAATGGTCCATTTTGGTTGGTCCGCTGGTCTGTCTTATGGCCTGTGCTGGTGGGCCTTCTAATCTGTCTGATGGTGCCGGAGGTCCTATGGCCTGTGCTGGTGGACCCGCTAGCCTGTCTAAAGGTGCTGGGGGTACTCTGGCCTGTCTATGAATGTGAAAAAAATATTTTAGAATAGAAACACCAGGAGACTTGGCATGAATTAGTAGGGCACAATTGCAGCTTTAATAAATACATTTAAAAACAATCTAGATTTATAATATATTGGATTTAATAAATAATTCAATAAATTTGTTTGCCTAAATCTGCATATTGTACTTTAATGTGATTAAGTGCTGAATTTATCAGCATCCATATCTGAGTGTGCGGATGTTCTGTGATAATATCGGTCTATGCTGCAATGGCATATTTGATAACCTCACGGACGTATCAATTATCGTATGAAGGGACAGAGGGAGACATCTACTAAGCAGTGATAAAAGTGGAGAACTGAGCCAGTGGAGAAGCTGCCTATGGCAACCAATCAGCTGCTCTGTATACTTTTATAGTATGCAAATTTTAAATGTTACATCAATGCTGATTGGTTGCCATGGGCAACTTCTCCACTTTTATCACTGCTTAGTACATGCCCCCCAGAGTTAGCGAGAAAGCTCTGTCCCTACTTTGCCACACCGCATGGAGATCGGTGATCGGAGCTCCTGGAGGGCTGCAGGTATACAGGAGCTGCAGGGAGCCCTGATGACCTGCAGTCCGCACCAGAGCACCGTTCACCAGTCTCTGGGTAGGTACGTATGACGCCAGCTGGTGTAATTATCAAAGTGCTCACTGCTGTATTTTTTGTTTTGTAAATTTAGCCAGATCACATTTCCCATTATAAGTATGGGAAATGCGAACTGGTTACTAAAAAAAAATTTGAATTAAAGGGTTTGGAGCAGTTTTTCATGAACACTGCTCCAAAAGCCCTTTAATACATTCAGGTGATAAATATGAAAAGTGTGTAAAAACACCCATTTTCATATTATTTTATTTCAAATATTGTTAATAAATATGCCCATTAAAGAGGAGTAATAGAATTATATTCATTTGAGTGAATTCACGACAAATGACCATAAAACATACAGCTGAATAATAGTTACAATAGTTTGGTAAAACCTCCCTGAAAATTTTTTGTCGGATTCGGGTGTGTTTTGGATTCAAGTGTTTTTTTTTTTCAAAAAACCCTCAAAAACAGCTTAAATCATAGAATTTGGGGGTAATTTTGATCCCATAGTATTATTAACCTCAATAACCATAATTTCCAGTCATTTCCAGTATATTCTGAACACCTCACAATATTATTTTTAGTCCTAAAATTTGCACCGAGGTCGCTGGATGACTAAGCTAAGCAACCCAAGTGGGTGGCACAAACACCTGGCCCATCTAGGAGTGGCACTGCAGTGTCAGACAGGATGGCACTTAAAAAAATTAGCCCCAAACATCACATGATGCAAAGATTAAAAAAAAAAAGAGGTGCAAGATGGAATTGTCCTTGGGCCCTCCCACCCACCCTTATGTTGTATAAACAGGACATACACACTTTAACAAACCCATCATTTCAGTGACAGGGTCTGCCACACGACTGTGGCTAAAATAACTGGTTGGTTTGGGCCCCCACCAAAAAAGAAGCAATCAATCTCTCCTTGCACAAACTGGCTCTACAGAGGCAAGATGTCACCTCCTCCTCATCGTCCGATTCTTCACCCCTTTCACTGTGTACATCCCCCTCTTACAGAGTATTAATTCGTCTCCACTGGAATCCACCATCTCAGGTCCCTGTGTACTTTCTGGAGGCAATTGGTGGTGAATGTCTCCACGGTGGAATTGATTATAATTCATTTTGATGAACATCATCTTCTCCACATTTTGTGGAAGTAACCTTGTACGCCGATCGCTGACAAGGTGACCGGCTGCACTAAACACTCTTTCGGAGTACACACTGGAAGGGGGCAACTTAGGTAAAATAAAGCCAGTTTGTGCAAGGGCCTCCAAATTGCCTATTTTTCCTGCCAGTATACGTACGGACTGTCTGACGTGCCTACTTGGATGCTGTCACTCATATAATCCTCCACCATTCTTTCAATGGTGACAAAATCATATGCAGTGACAGTAGACGACATGTCAGTAATCGTTGGCAGGTCCTTCAGTCCGGAGCAGATGTCAGCACTCGCTCCAGACTGCCCTGCATCACCGCCAGCGGGTGGGCTCGGAATTCTTAGTCTTTTCCTCGCAGCCCCAGTTGCGGGAGAATGTGAAGGAGGAGCTGTTGACGGGTCACGTTCCGCTTGACTTGACAATTTTCTCACCAGCAGGTCTTTGAACCTCTGCAGACTTGTGTCTGCCGGAAAGAGAGATACAACGTAGGCTTTAAACTTAGGATCGAGCACGGTGGCCAAAATGTAGTGCTCTGATTTCAACAGATTGACCACCCATGAATCCTGGTTAAGCGAATGAAGGGCTCCATCCACAAGTCCCACATGCCTAGCGGAATCGCTCCATATTAGCTCCTCCTTCAATCTCTCCAGCTGCTTCTGCAAAAGTCTGATGAGGGGAATGACCTGACTCAGGCTGGCAGTGTCTGAACTGACTTCACGTCTGGCAAGTTCAAAGGGTTGCAGAACCTTGCACAACGTTGAAATCATTCTCCACTGCGCTTGAGTCAGGTGCATTCCCCCTCCATTGCCTATATCGTAGGCAGATGAATAGGCTTGAATGGCCTTTTGCTGCTCCTCCATCCTCTGAAGCATATAGAGGGTTGAATTCCACCTCGTTACCACCTCTTGCTTCAGATGATTGCGGGGCAGGTTCAGGAGTCTTCGGAACGCGGTGGCTGAATGCCGAAAGTGGCCCGAAATTCTTCGGGCCACCGACAGCATCTCTTGCATACAACAGGCAAAGAGGGGGGTGCAAATCCCCACCCCTAAATTCCCTTCCGCACACTGAAAATTACCTGTAACCATCCCTGAACCTATCTGGTAATAAAATTCAGAGAATTAGTCACAAATGTTTGCAAACACATGTTTTGCTGCTGGCCACTTCACGGCTTATCTGATATAGCAGTCCTAACTTACATAATAGCAGTGCCCACATAGGGCTATGTAATTTGTCACAGTAAGCCTCATGATAAAGGCTATTACTAAAACACTTCCAGACAGAGAGCTAACTTACCCGGGAGCCACCCCCAGGATCTCCCATTGGCACTACAAGCAACAGCATGCTTTCCAAATGCTGCTCCCATTCAATGCCTCTTGCACACAAGCAGACAAACAATTTGGAAGCTGCTCAATCATACCTGGACATAATTGTATATCAGGTGCTGGAAGGGGGAGGGGTCAAAGACAAACAATAGACAAAGAAGGGGGGGCTGCAAATCCCCACCCCTAAATGACCAGGTATGATTGAGCAGCTTCCAAATTGTTTGTCTGCTTGTGTGCAAGTGGCCAGCAGCTAAAAATGTGTTTGCAAACATTTGTGACTAATTCTCTGAATTTTATTACCGGATAGGTTCAGGGATGGTTACAGGTAATTTTCAGTGTGCGGAAGGGAATTTAGGGGTGGGGATTTGCACCCCCCCCCCCTCTTTGTCTGTTGTTTGTCTGTGACCACTCCCCCTTCCAGCACCTGATATACAATTATGTCCAGGTATGATTGAGCAGCTTCCAAATTGTTTGTCAGCATCTCTTGCATGCCCCTGTCATTTTTTAAATAATTCTGCACCACCAAATTCAATGTATGTGCAAAACATGGGACGTGCTGGAATTTGCCCACATGTAATGCACGCACAGTATTGGTGGCGTTGTCCAATGTCACAAATCCCCAGGAGAGTCCAATTGGGGTAAGCCATTCTGCGATGATGTTCCTCAGTTTCCGTAAGAGGTTGTCAGCTGTGTACCTCTTATGGAAAGCGGTGATACAAAGCGTAGCCTGCCTAGGAACGAGTTGGCATTTGCGGGATGCTGCTACTGGTGCCGCCGTTGCTGTTCTTGCTGCGGGAGGCAATACATCTACCCAGTGGGCTGTCACAGTCGTATAGTCCTGAGTCTGCCCTGCTCCACTTGTCCACATGTCCGTGGTTAAGTGGACATTGGGTACAAATGCATTTTTTAGGACACTGGTGAGTCTTTTTCTGACGTCTGTGTACATTCTCGGTATCGCCTGCCTAGAGAAGTGGAACCTAGATGGTGTTTGGTACCGGGGACACACTACCTCAAGAAATTCTCTAATTGCCTGTGAACTAACGGCGGATACCGGACGCACGTCTAACACCAACACAGCTGACAAGGCCTGAGTTATCCGCTTTGCAACAGGATGACTGCTGTGATATTTCATCTTCCTCGCAAAGGACTGTTGGACAGTTAATTGCTTACTGGAAGTAGTACAAGTGGTCTTCCGACTTCCCCTCTGGGATGATGATCGAATCCCAGCATCACCAACAGCAGAGCCAGGAGCAGTAGGCGTTACACTCAAGGATCCATCGGAGGAATCCCAGGCAGGAGAGGACTCGTCAGACTTGCCAGTGACATGGCCTGCAGGACTATTGGCTTTCCTGTCTAAGGAACAAATTGACACTGAGGGAGTTGGTGGTGTGGTTTGCAGGAGCTTGGGTACAAGAGGAAGGGATTTAGTTGTCAGTGGACTGCTTCCGCTGTCACCCAAAGTTTTTGAACTTGTCAATGACTTCTGATGAATGCGCTCCAGGTGACGTATAAGGGAGGATGTTCCTAGGTGGTTAACGTCCTTGCCCCTACTTATTACAGCTTGACAAAGGCAACACACGGCTTGACACCTGTTGTCCGCATTTCTGTTAAAATAATTCCACACCGAAGAGGTGATTTTTTTTGTAATTTGACCAGGCATGTCAATGGCCATATTCATCCCACAGACAACAGGTGTCTCCCCGGGTGCCTGACTTAAACAAACCACCTCACCATCAGAATCCTCCTTGTCAATTTCCTCCTCAGCGCCAGCAACACCCATATCCTCATCCTGGTGTACTTCAACAGTGACATCTTCAATTTGACTATCAGGAACTGGACTGTGGATGCTCCTTCCAGCACTTGCAGGGGGCGTGCAAATGGTGGAAGACGCCACCTCTTCCCGTCCAGTGTTGGGAAGGTCAGGCATCGCAACCGACACAATTGGACTCTCCTTGGGGATTTGTGATTTAGAAGAACGCACAGTTCTTTGCTGTGCTTTTGCCAGCTTAAGTCTTTTAATTTTTCTAGCGGGAGGATGAGTGCTTCCATCCTCATGTGAAGCTGACCCACCAGTCATGAGGAACATAGGAGAGGGCCTTAGCCGTTCCTTGCCACTCTGTGTCGTAAATGGCATATTGGCAAGTTTACGCTTCTCCTCAGACGCTTTTAATTTAGATTTTTGGGTCATTTTACTGAACTTTTGTTTTTTGGATTTTACATGCTCTCTACTATGACATTGGGCATCGGCCTTGGCAGACGACGTTGATGGCATTTCATCGTCTCAACCATGACTAGTGGCAGCAGCTTCAGCACGAGGTGGAAGTGGATCTTGATCTTTCCCTATTTTACCCTCCACATTTTTGTTCTCCATTTTTTTAGTGTGTGGAATTATATGCCAGTAATTTATCAATAGCAATGGCCTACTGTACTGTCTGTACTACTATTGCTGGTCACCAAAATGCTGCACTGTCCTACTATATACTGCTCACGACAATGCAGCACAGATATGGATAGTATACTTGACACAGAGCTGCAAGATACAGCAATGGCCTACTGTACTGTACTATATGTATATTGCTGGTCATCAAAATGCTGCACTGTCCTACTATATACTGCTCACAATAATGCAGCACAGATATGGATAGTATACTTGACACAGAGCTGCAAGACACAGCAGTGGTCTACTGTACTGTACCACTATAATTATATACTGGTGGTCCCCACAATGCAGTAAACTGAGCATAGATATTTGCAGCACACTGAGCACAGGTATGGAGCGTTTTTAGGCAGAGAACGTAGATATTTTCAGCACACTGAGCACAGATATTTACAGCACACTGAGCACAGATATTTGCAGCCCACTGAGCACAGATAATGAGCTTTTCAGGGAGAGAACGCAGCCACGTCCTCTCCGTTCAATCTCCAATGCAAAAGTTAAAATGGCAGCAACATGTGGCTCTTTATATATAATACGAATCTCGCGAGAATCCGACAGCGGGATGATGACGTTCGGCCGCGTTCGGGTTAACAGAGCAAGGCGGGAAGATCCGAGGCTGCCTCGGAACCGTGTAAAATAGGTAAAGTTCGAGGGGGTTCGGATCTCAACGAACCGAACCCGCTCATCTCTAAAAGAGATATCTGCAGATCTGCAGATGGTGGGTGTTAATACACACTGACCAATCCACCACTGCCTTCTGCAGATATATCTGTTGTTGAGGACATTGACCAATTAATCTTTCCTCTGCACACACTGGCAGATCGTTGTTGTAAATTGTGCCAAATATTCCTACAATTTACATAATGGGCTTTCTATAGAGGAGAGAGCAGTAGAATATGCGGCTGGGTTACACCATGAGAGAACAGTAGTATATGTGGATGGGATACAGCAAGAGAGTACAAGTAAAAATAGAAGCAAAGACAAAAAAAAAAAACTTTATTGGGAGTACTCTTTTGTTATCAATTATATGAATCAAAAATTTCCAGAAAAAAATTATAGCATAACACTTAACCTTTAATTGAATCCCTAATTAATAAAATATTTAATTTGAATGGCAAAAATAGACAGAGAGGTAATGATGGCGCTGGCAGGCCTGTGTGTGTGTGCACCCTGGGATTAGCTGCCACCTGGTGAGGAGGTAGCCGGCCTCCTCAGCAAACGAAGCAATTAGGGAAAATTACCAGGTAGGCGCTTAATACCAATTGGTGGACACAATAATAAAAATTAAACCAATTTATTAAATAATATAACAACAAATAACAAAAAACACATAAAGGTAAAATAAAATAAAAATAAAAAAGACCACAATACAATAATAGTATAAAACTGAGGTTCCGGAGACCTCTAGATTGAACAGTGAATTAAACCTTAATTAAGTATACTCAGGGGCCATCACAGTACCTAGATGTTTAAAGAATAATTCTTTAGTAGCTATTTAGCTATGTGGAGTTTCTTGCCCAGATGTAAAAAGACACAATAGTACTTGGCACAATTGTGCATGTCGGTGTCCTCACATTATATATTGGATTCCAATTAGGAAAGAGTTCATCACTTGACGATTTTAGTATAAACGGTGCAGAGGTAGGCAGTAGAAAGATAGCTGTTACTCACAGATAGGACGGTATTTTCTTTTATTGTACCGCAATGGTACCGGCGTGCATGGCCGCTCTCTATCACCCTTAGCACGGGTGAGACATCCGTCAGCGGCAGGACTCGTCCGTGGCGTAAGCAGTTTGTAGCGTCAGCTGAAAGACCGCTCTCTCCTCCGGTAAAGTGTGAGTGCACCGGTACAGCGTGCTCCACCCCCAGTGCTGGTGGAATGATGTTCACCAAAATGAATCACCAGGCGTTCCCAGTGTTATCCAAGGGACTGAATAAATCGGTCACGCTGAAGATGTAACAATTGCTGGCAGTAATTTAGATGAGCTGCTGGGAGGACACACTTCAGAACACTCTGCCTCTTGAAGAAGCCGCCTGGGGTGCGGAGAAACGCGTTGAGGGTACAGAGAGAAGGAGCCCCAGTACCTATTGCCAACAAGAACTGAAGTGTGTCCTCCCAGCAGCTCATCTAAATTACTGCCGGCAATTGTTACATCTTCAGCGTGACCGATTTATTCAGTCCCTTGGATAACACTGGGAACGCCTGGTGATTCATTTTGGTGAACATCATTCCACCAGCACTGGGGGTGGAGAACGCTGTACCGGTGCACTCACACTTTACCGGAGGAGAGAGCGGTCTTTCAGCTGACGCTACAAACTGCTTACGCCACGGACGAGTCCTGCCGCTGACGGATGTCTCACCCGTGCTAAGGGTGATAGAGAGCGGCCATGCACGCCGGTACCATTGCGGTACAATAAAAGAAAATACCGTCCTATCTGTGAGTAACAGCTATCTTTCTACTGCCTACCTCTGCACCGTTTATACTAAAATCGGCAAGTGATGAACTCTTTCCTAATTGGAATCCAATATATAATGTGAGGACACCGACATGCACAATTGTGCCAAGTACTATTGTGTCTTTTTACATCTGGGCAAGAAACTCCACATAGCTAAATAGCTACTAAAGAATTATTCTTTAAACATCTAGGTACTGTGATGGCCCCTGAGTATACTTAATTAAGGTTTAATTCACTGTTCAATCTAGAGGTCTCCGGAACCTCAGTTTTATACTATTATTGTATTGTGGTCTTTTTTATTTTTATTTTATTTTACCTTTATGTGTTTTTTGTTATTTGTTGTTATATTATTTAATAAATTGGTTTAATTTTTATTATTGTGTCCACCAATTGGTATTAAGCGCCTACCTGGTAATTTTCCCTAATTTAATTTGAATGACTTTCTTAGATGAGGAACATATATAATAATAATAATAATAATAATAATAATCTTGATTGCCTGTAAACAAAGGTTCAAGATAATGAATAAATGGTGAAACTATGGGTTAGATATTATGGGATTCCTTTAAAATTGGAATAGTAGGAGGAATCCAAATTCTCACTGAGTCGGTGGGATGCTAAATAATATAATCAAAAAATAAGAATTTACTTACCGATAATTCTATTTCTCGTAGTCCGTAGTGGATGCTGGGAACTCCGTAAGGACCATGGGGAATAGCGGCTCCGCAGGAGACTGGGCACAAAAGTAAAAGCTTTAGGACTACCTGGTGTACACTGGCTCCTCCCCCTATGACCCTCCTCCAAGCCTCAGTTAGGATACTGTGCCCGGACGAGCGTACACAATAAGGAAGGATATTGAATCCCGGGTAAGACTCATACCAGCCACACCAATCACACCGTACAACCTGTGATCTGAACCCAGTTAACAGCATGATAACAGAGGAGCCTCTGAAAAGATGGCTCACAACAATAATAACCCGATTTTTGTAACAATAACTATGTACAAGTATTGCAGACAATCCGCACTTGGGATGGGCGCCCAGCATCCACTACGGACTACGAGAAATAGAATTATCGGTAAGTAAATTCTTATTTTCTCTGACGTCCTAGTGGATGCTGGGAACTCCGTAAGGACCATGGGGATTATACCAAAGCTCCCAAACGGGCGGGAGAGTGCGGATGACTCTGCAGCACCGAATGAGAGAACTCCAGGTCCTCCTCAGCCAGGGTATCAAATTTGTAGAATTTAGCAAACGTGTTTGCCTCTGACCAAGTAGCTGCTCGGCAAAGTTGTAAAGCCGAGACCCCTCGGGCAGCCGACCAAGATGAGCCCACTTTCCTTGTGGAATGGGCTTTTACAGATTTTGGCTGTGGCAGGCCTGCCACAGAATTTGCAAGCTGAATTGTACTACAAATCCAACGAGCAATAGTCTGCTTAGAAGCAGGAGCACCCAGCTTGTTGGGTGCATACAGGATAAACAGCGAGTCAGATTTTCTGACTCCAGCCGTCCTGGAAACATATATTTTCAGGGCCCTGACTACGTCCAGCAACTTGGAGTCCTCCAAGTCCCTAGTAGCCGCAGGCACCACAATAGGCTGGTTCAAGTGAAATGCTGAAACCACCTTAGGGAGAAATTGAGGACGAGTCCTCAATTCTGCCCTGTCCGTATGAAAAATTAGGTAAGGGCTTTTATAGGATAAAGCCGCCAATTCTGAGACACGCCTGGCTGAAGCCAGGGCTAACAGCATTACCACCTTCCATGTGAGATATTTTAAGTCCACAGTGGAAAGTGGTTCAAACCAATGTGATTTTAGGAATCCCAAAACTACATTGAGATCCCAAGGTGCCACTGGAGGCACAAAAGGAGGTTGTATATGCAGTACCCCCTTGACAAACGTCTGTACTTCAGGAACTGTAGCCAGTTCTTTTTGGAAGAAAATCGACAGGGCCGAAATTTGAACCTTAATGGACCCTAATTTTAGGCCCATAGACAGTCCTGTTTGCAGGAAATGCAGGAAACGACCCAGTTGAAATTCCTCTGTAGGGGCCATCCTGGCCTCGCACCACGCAACATATTTACGCCAAATACGGTGATAATGTTGTACGGTTACATCCTTCCTGGCTTTGATCAGGGTAGGGATGACTTCATCCGGAATGCCTTTTTCCTTCAGGATCCGGCGTTCAACCGCCATGCCGTCAAACGCAGCCGCGGTAAGTCTTGGAACAGACAGGGTCCCTGCTGGAGCAGGTCCTTTCTTAGAGGTAGAGGCCACGGGTCCTCTGTGAGCATCTCTTGAAGTTCCGGGTACCAAGTCCTTCTTGGCCAATCCGGAGCCACGAGTATAGTCCTTACTCATCTCCTTCTTATGATCCTCAGTACCTTGGGTATGAGAGGCAGAGGAGGGAACACATACACTGACTGGTACACCCATGGTGTTACCAGAGCGTCCACAGCTATTGCCTGAGGGTCCCTCGACCTGGCGCAATACCTGTCTAGTTTTTTGTTTTTCCCAACGGTTCACAATCATGTGGAAGACTTCTGGGTGAAGTCCCCACTCCCCCGGGTGGAGGTCGTGTCTGCTGAGGAAGTCTGCTTCCCAGTTGTCCACTCCCGGAATGAACACTGCTGACAGTGCTATCACATGATTTTCTGCCCAGCGAAGAATCCTTGCAACTTCTGTCATTGCCCTCCTGCTTCTTGTGCTGCCCTGTCTGTTTACGTGGGCGACTGCCGTGATGTTGTCCGACTGGATCAGCACCGGCTGACCTTGAAGCAGAGGTCTTGCTAGGCTCAGAGCATTGTAGATGGCTCTTAGCTCCAGAATATTTATGTGAAGTGATGTCTCCAGGCTTGACCACAAGCCCTGGAAATTTCTTCCCTGTGTGACTGCTCCCCAGCCTCTCAGGCTGGCATCCGTGGTCACCAGGACCCAGTCCTGAATGCCGAATCTGCGGCCCTCTAGAAGATGAGCACTCTGCAACCACCACAGGAGAGACACTCTTGTCCTTGGAGACAAGATTATCCGCTGATGCATCTGAAGATGTGACCCGGACCATTTGTCTAGCAGATCCCACTGGAAGGTTCTTGCGTGGAATCTGCCGAATGGGATTGCTTCGTAAGAAGCCACCATTTTCCCCAGAACCCTTGTGCATTGATGCACTGAGACTTGGCCTGGTTTTAGGAGCTTTCTGACTAGTTCGGATAACTCCCTGGCTTTCTCCTCCGGGAGAAACACCTTTTTCTGGACTGTGTCCAGGATCATCCCTAGGAATAGAAGTCGTGTCGTCGGGATCAGCTGCGATTTTGGAATATTGAGAATCCAACCGTGCTGGCGCAGCACTATCTGAGATAGTGCTACCCCGACTTCCAACTGTTCCCTGGATCTTGCCCTTATCAGGAGATTGTCCAAGTAAGGGATAACTAAAACTCCCTTCCTTCGAAGGAGTATCATCATTTCGGCCATTACCTTGGTAAAGACCCGGGGTGCCGTGGACAATCCAAACGGCAGCGTCTGAAACTGATAGTGACAGTTCTGTACCACAAACCTGAGGTACCCTTGGTGAGAAGGGTAAATTGGGACGTGTAGGTAAGCATCTTTGATGTCCAGAGACACCATATAGTCCCCTTCTTCCAGGTTTGCAATCACTGCTCTGAGTGACTCCATCTTGAATTTGAACCTTTGTATGTAAGTGTTCAAGGATTTCAGGTTTAAAATTGGTCTCACCGAGCCGTCCGGCTTCGGTACCACAAATAGTGTGGAATAGTACCCCTTTCCCTGTTGCAGGAGGGGTACCTTGATTATCACCTGCTGGGAATACAGCTTGTGAATGGCTTCCAATACTGCCTCCCTGTCTGAGGGAGACGTCGGTAAAGCAGACTTTAGAAAACGGCGAGGGGGAGACGTCTCGAATTCCAATTTGTACCCCTGAGATACCACCTGAAGGATCCAGGGGTCCACTTGCGAGTAGGCCCACTGCGCACTGAACTTCTTGAGACGGGCCCCCACCGTGCCTGAGTCCGCTTGTAAAGCCCCAGCGTCATGCTGAGGACTTTGCGGAGGCGGGAGAGGGCTTTTGTTCCTGGGAACTGGCTGTTTGTTGCAGCCTTTTTCCTCTCCCTCTGCCACGGGGCAGAAATGAGGCGCCTTTTGCCCACTTGCCCTTATGGGGCCGAAAGGACTGCGCCTGATAGTATGGCGTCTTCTTAGGTTGAGAAGCTACCTGGGGTAAAAATGTGGATTTTCCAGCAGTTGCCGTGGCTACCAGGTCTGATAGACCTACCCCAAATAACTCCTCCCCCTTATAAGGCAATACTTCCATGTGCCTTTTAGAATCCGCATCACCTGACCACTGCCGCGTCCATAAACCTCTTCTTGCAGAAATGGACAGCGCGCTAACTCTTGATGCCAGTCGGCAAATATCCCTCTGTGCATCACGCATATATAGAAATGCATCCTTCAAATGCTCTATAGTCAATAATATACTGTCCCTATCTAGGGTATCAATATTTTCAGTCAGGGAATCCGACCACGCCAGGCCCGCACTGCACATCCAGGCTGAGGCTATTGCTGGTCGCAGTATAACACCCGTGTGAGAGTATATACATTTTAGGATATTCTCCAGCTTTCTATCGGCAGGTTCCTTTAGGGCGGCCGTATCAGGAGAGGGTAGTGCTACCTGTTTAGACAAGCGTGTGAGCGCTTTATCCACCCTAGGGGGTGTTTCCCAACGTGCCCTATCCTCTGGCGGGAAAGGGTACGATGCCAATAACCTTTTAGGAATTATCAGTTTTTTATCGGGGGAAACCCACACCTCATCACACACTTCATTTAATTCCTCGGATACAGGAAAAACTACAGGCAGTTTTTTCTCACCAAACATAATACCCTTCTTAGTGGTACTTGTATTATCAGATATATGCAATACATTTTTCATTGCTTCAATCATGTAACGTGTGGCCCTAGTGGAAGTCACGTTTGTCTCCTCATCATCGACACTGGAGTCAGTATCCGTGTCTGTGTCTGCCATTTGAGGTAACGGGCGTTTTAAAGCCCCTGATGGCGTTTGAGACCCCTGGACAGGCACAAGCTGATTAGCCGGCTGTCTCATGTCGTCAACTGTCTGTCGTAAGGAGCTGACACTGTCACGCAGTTCCTTCCACAAGCTCATCCACTCAGGTGTCGACTCCCTAGGGGGTGACAACTGTATAATAGGCAATTGCTCCGCTTCCATCTCATTTTCCTCCTCAAACATGTCGACACAATCGTACCGACACACCGCACACACACAGGGAATGCTCTGATAGAGGACAGGACCCCACTAGCCCTTTGGGGAGACAGAGGGAGAGTATGCCAGCACACACCAGAGCGCTATATATATACAGGAATACCACTATCAAGTGTGCTTTTCCTTCATAGCTGCTGTTAATATAAAACTGCGCCAAATTAGTGCCCCCCCTCTCTTTTTTACCCTTTTCTGTAGTGCAGGACTGCAGGGGAGAGTCAGGGAGACGTCCTTCCAGCGGAGCTGTGATGGAAAATGGCGCCCGTGTGCTGAGGAGATAGGCTCCGCCCCCTTCTCGGCGGCCTTTTCTCCCGCTTTTTTGGTAATTCTGGCAGGGGTTAAAATACACCCATATAGCCCTGGGGGTTATATGTGGTGTATTTATGCCAGCCAAGGTGTTTTACATTGCTGCTCAGGGCGCCCCCCCCTAGCACCCTGCACCCTCAGTGACCGGAGTGTGAAGTGTGCCTGAGTAACAATGGCGCACAGCTGCAGTGCTGTGCGCTACCTTGTTGAAGACTGATGTCTTCTGCCGCCGATTTTTCCGGACCTTTTCTTGCTTCTGGCTCTGTAAGGGGGCCGGCGGCGCGGCTCCGGGACCGAGCTCCGAGGCTGGGCCTGTGTTCGGTCCCTCTGGAGCTAATGGTGTCCAGTAGCCTAAGAAGCCCAATCCACTCTGCACGCAGGTGAGTTCGCTTCTTCTCCCCTTAGTCCCTCGATGCAGTGAGCCTGTTGCCAGCAGGTCTCACTGAAAATAAAAAACCTAAAACTAAACTTTTCACTAAGAAGCTCAGGAGAGCCCCTAGTGTGCACCCTTCTCGGCCGGGCACAAAAATCTAACTGAGGCTTGGAGGAGGGTCATAGGGGGAGGAGCCAGTGCACACCAGGTAGTCCTAAAGCTTTTACTTTTGTGCCCAGTCTCCTGCGCAGCCGCTATTCCCCATGGTCCTTACGGAGTTCCCAGCATCCACTAGGACATCAGAGAAATATGTGATGAACATAAGTATGTCTGGAGATGATGAAGGCCAGAAGGAGGACCAAAGTTAGTAAATCCAAAATGATATTCTCCTATATATAATATCTTCTAACCCATATTTTCACCATTTCTTCGTTATCTTGAACTTTTATTTGTGAACAGGCAATCAAGATTTTTATTATTTTTATTATTATTATTATTATTATTATTATTATTTTCACTGATGAATAAGATATATGTTGATCATCAAATAAAGTAATTAAAATAACTTATTTTATTAATTAGGAATTCATCAAAGGTTAAGTTTGATGTATGGTCGCCAATCCCGGGATCGGGATCGGCGGGATCCCGGGATTTAGGGCCAAAAATGGCCGGGATTCAATCCCGGGATTGGAAGATCCAATCCCGGGGATTGAGGGATCAGCGTTCAGCGTCCACAGGATGCCCAGACGCTGCCCGGCTTCCTCCGTTCGGCTCCCTCGGCGCAGCATGAGGTCACGCTGCACCGTCAGCCAAACACTGAGGGAGTGCAGGAGGAGATCCCCGCCCGCCCGCGGTATACTGTTAGTAATGTGTGTGGAGCGTGGCGGGGTGGGGCGATGGGGCGGCCACACACTTAAAAGCCAATCCCGGGTATCCCGATACTCGGGATTAAAAAAATTGCCCGGGATTGGCTTCCCTAGTTTGATGCCATTATTTTTTCTATCAATTTTTGATTCATATAATTGATAAACAAAAGAGTGCTCCCAAAAAAGTTTTTCGTCTTTGCCCCTATTTTCACTGTAGTCTTATCTACAAAAATATTTGGGAGCACCACCAATAAATACTGTTTTAAATTGACCTAACCAGGGGTTAAAGTGAGATGGAACGGGGCAGAACTGCGTTCCATCAGTTCCATTTGAAGAAAGAACCAGTTCCGCCACCTCTGGCCCACCTAACCCTAGAAGTCAGCCCGGAGCCGCAGGGAGATACCAGGTGCCTGCTGAGATTTTGTTACCAGCAATTGCCCAGCTCCTTCCCGACAGTGGCAGCCAGAGGCAGGAGCTCCGTTCTGAACTCCGGCTTCCGGCTCTGGCAGTGTGTACTATGGGAGAGACATCATGTCGTCTCTGCCATAATTCAGAGGAGTGGGTGGCCATTCGGACGGCAGTGGTCGGATGCTGGTGCGGGGCTTAAGGTAAGTATTGTGGCATAGGCAAACGCAGGGGGGGGGGTTTCTGGTTGCCTGGAAACCCCCTCCTCTTGGCAAGTGGCTCAAATGATGACAACAATAGTGATGGTATATAATACAATTATGAAAGCTGATGCCACATCATGCAGTTTAAGGGACAAAGCAGAGCTGCTGCACATGCCCAGAGGTAACAACTTTCACCATGTTTGCTGTGTGTGTGGATCTGAGTCCTCAATCAGTGCTCTGGACCAGAGTAGCTACCAGGAAGAAAAGACAGGAGCCTTACCATGAGGTGGGAGAAAGTGTGCTTAGAAAGTGCAGTACTGGTTCTATTATGCTTGTCTATTTATTATGGTTTGTTTAACCTTTTTCTGACCACTTAATTATATTATTTAAATGTTTGAAACAGCCTAAACTAGAGACCATCTACACAATACTGTATTCCATACAGTAACCAGTGTATAAAAAGACCAATGTTTACGTTAATGTCCAGGGTCGTTATTAGGTTCTTCTACTGCTCTCCCAGATTCCTGCACATGCTCCAATGCAAACAAAAAAGCAAAATAGAGGCTGCACTAGATTTGTTCAATATGATAACAAATTGTAATGTAACCAATATCACATTTTACTAATAAAAATAAAATATATAAAATACATACACTAAGTTTTTAGGGTAGTCATACCATAAAAATGCATGTACCACTATTAAAGAATTAAAAAAAGCACAAGTAGTACTATAAATAAATCGAGGGTTACCCAAAGGGCCAGGAGTTGGAAAGAGAATTGATGTTAGGAAGTCCGTTCCAAAGTTTTTCCCCAAGAGATAAAGTCCAGCATAGGCATATAATTAGGAGGTAGGCAGTTGTCCGGTATGGAATAGATTACCGCTAGAGGGTATGGTGCTCCAAGGTTGTAACTGGTGAGCTCCTCATGCAGTGCGGTATGTAGACATCATCGGTTCAACTTAGATACAAAGTCCTCCAAATGCAGATAGAAGTCTGGAATGCAATAGGGGATGGTCCGGTCTTCCAACAATAGAATCTTGGCGTGGGTCCCTGTAAGTCTGACGCGTTTCGCTGCAATCAACTATCAGCTTCCTTTGAAAAGGGTGCAGGCCCTGACATGCCATATGGAGCATTATGGGGTTGCTCCAAGGTAGGTAGCTCTTAGCTTAGATATATTTAAGTAAGGAGCCATTATCATGTGGCTCCTTGCTGGTTAATCATAGACCCAGATTGGGGTAATGGAGGTGTGGGGTGTGGTGCCCCTGGACTGGCTGAGCTGGATGGCTTTAGTGTGGCATACCTTTACATTCTATTAACACTTATCACTTACTAATTTCTTTAACACTATTTCTCCATTTTAATTACATCTAATTTTTGTATCACTTTCTTTATATTGTAGCTTTGGCTTCCTAACACTAATTTATTAACACTATAGTTTTATCAATGGTATGCTGCACTGGGCTTTCTGACTTTTGCTGATTTTTTGGGGTGCCACACCCTGCACCTAGATATATCGCTAGGGACCCTAAATATACAGAGAGGCCTTGACACGGCTTTGGGGCTTATTCATACATTTGCACAAATATATGTAACCGAAATCTCTGAATTTTAATATTGTGTGGGATTTAAATCTGGTTACTATTATCATTCAGGGTGCTGGGGGAAACAAAATGCCTTTTTTTCTTGCTTAGAAATACCCCTCCCTTTCAAGCACATGAATGATATCACTAAGCTAATTGAGCATCTGCCACTATATATGTCTGTTGTAAGAGGTAGAGAGGTTCCTGCATTAGGAGGAGGTGAAGGCCCTGACATACCATATGGAGCATTATGGGGTAGCTCCAAGGTAGGTAGCTCTTAGCTTAGATATATTTAAGTAAGGAGCCATTATCATGTGGCTCCTTGCTGGCTAATCATAGACCCAGATTGGGGGAAATGGAGGTGTGGAGTGTGGTGCCCCTGGACTGGCTGAGCTGGATGGCTTTAATGAGGCATACCTTTACATTCTATTAACACTTATCACTTACTAATTTCTTTAACACTATGTCTCCATTTTAATTACATCTCATTTTTGTATCACTTTCTTTATATTGTAGCTTCGGCTTCCTAACACTAATTTATTAACACTATAGTTTTTTCACTGGTCTTTCTGGCTTTTGCTGATTTTTTGGTGTGCCACACCCTGCACCTAGATATATCGCTAGGGACCCCAAATATACAGAGAGGCCTTGACGCGGCTTTGGGGCTTATTCATACATTTGCGCAAATATATGTAACCGAGATCTCTGAATTTTAATATTGTGTGGGATTTAAATCTGGTTACTATTATCATTCAGGGTGCTGGGGGAAACAAAATGCCTTTTTTTCTTGCTTAGAAATACCCCTCCCTTTCAAGCACCTGAATGATATCACTAAGCTAATTGAGCATCTGCCACTATATATGTCTGTTGTAAGAGGTAGAGAGGTTCCTGTATTAGGAGGAGGTGAAGGCCCTGACATACCATATGGAGCATTATGGGGTAGCTCCAAGGTAGGTAGCTCTTAGCTTAGATATATTTAAGTAAGGAGCCATTATCATGTGGCTCCTTGCTGGTTAATCATAGACCCAGATTGGGGGAAATGGAGGTGTGGAGTGTGGTGCCCCTGGACTGGCTGAGCTGGATTGCTTTAATGAGGCATACCTTTACATTCTATTAACACTTATCACTTACTAATTTCTTTAACACTATGTCTCCATTTTAGTTACATCTCATTTTTGTATCACTTTCTTTATATTGTAGCTTCGGCTTCCTAACACTAATTTATTAACACTATAGTTTTTTCACTGGTCTTTCTGGCTTTTGCTGATTTTTTGGTGTGCCACACTCTGCACCTAGATATATCGCTAGGGACCCCAAATATACAGAGAGGCCTTGACGCGGCTTTGGGGCTTATTCATACATTTGCGCAAATATATGTAACCGAGATCTCTGAATTTTAATATTGTGTGGGATTTAAATCTGGTTACTATTATCATTCAGGGTGCTGGGGGAAACAAAATGCCTTTTTTTCTTGCTTAGAAATACCCCTCCCTTTCAAGCACCTGAATGATATCACTAAGCTAATTGAGCATCTGCCACTATATATGTCTGTTGTAAGAGGTAGAGAGGTTCCTGCATTAGGAGGAGGTGAAGGCCCTGACATACCATATGGAGCATTATGGGGTAGCTCCAAGGTAGGTAGCTCTTAGCTTAGATATATTTAAGTAAGGAGCCATTATCATGTGGCTCCTTGCTGGTTAATCATAGACCCAGATTGGGGGAAATGGAGGTGTGGAGTGTGGTGCCCCTGGACTGGCTGAGCTGGATGGCTTTAATGAGGCATACCTTTACATTCTATTAACACTTATCACTTACTAATTTCTTTAACACTATGTCTCCATTTGAATTACATCTCATTTTTGTATCACTTTCTTTATATTGTAGCTTCGGCTTCCTAACACTAATTTATTAACACTATAGTTTTTTCACTGGTCTTTCTGGCTTTTGCTGATTTTTTGGTGTGCCACACCCTGCACCTAGATATATCGCTAGGGACCCCAAATATACAGAGAGGCCTTGACGCGGCTTTGGGGCTTATTCATACATTTGCACAAATATATGTAACCGAGATCTCTGAATTCTAATATTGTTTGGGATTTAAATCTGGTTACTGTTATCATTCAGGGTGCTGTGGAAAACAAAATGCCTTTTTTTTCTTGCTTAGAAATACCCATCCCTTTCAAGCACTGAATGATATCACTAAGCTAATTGAGCATCTGCCACTATATATGTCTGTTTTTTTTTCAATTGTTTATTTAATAACAAATAGGCAAATTAATATTTGTGGCTCATTGCTAAATACTCTAAAAATCAGAGAAATCTATATATGTATATTTTTTTAGTAATGACCTGTGTTTATGTGTTTATGTGTTTATGAGTTTATGTTTATACGCCCCCGCGCATTTACCCGTGTTTTAAGGAGCTAGTGGAAAAGGGGTATAAGAAAACTATGATGCTCCTTATAGCATGGCCACAAATGTTTTTACAGTTTTTTACAGAGGCCTTATAAGCACTGCAAAGTACAGCAGTCATATCAGCACCGAAAGCTGCTAACACCAATAAGCAAGTACTTTTTCTCCTAACAGCATGTAATAGGACATTTGCATCAAATATTTTAAAAATAAATAAATTAGCAGTTTCATTTTATGATAAATTTAAAAAAAAATACTGTTAATGTCCACTTCTAAGGGAAATATTAACAGAATAATAAGGAAAACAAATTAGAAGAAAAAAAGCAAAGAAGATGGGTTAAGTTAACCGGCAGTCAGGATCCTGGCAGCAGTCACTATGATAGCGCAAGAATTCTTAAATGGTCCGGAGACTGACGTCAGAATTCTCACTGTCGGAACCCTGACTATACGAGGTATACCACCACGGTTAGATTTAGCACCGAGGAGGTGGAGGGGATGAGTTTAGGCACCCCCCGCGGAGTGTTAGGGTTAGACTGCGGCCAAGGGGGTTAGGTTTAGGCTGCGGGGGAAAAGATGGTTAGGTTTAGGCTGCGGGGTGGAGAAGGGGTAGGTTTAGGAACCGACGAGGGAAGGTTAGGGTTAGGCACTATAGGAGGAGGTTTTTGAGGGTTAGGGTTAGGGAGTAGGGGAAAACAGACAAAATTTACCCCTGTTGGTAGTCCAGACTTTGGTATCCCGGCATTGGTCTCCTGAGTGCCAGCATACTAAGTGCCGGCATTTCATACTGATTCTGATAAAACAATGCATACTTTGTGCATTGCTACTCTAGAATAAAAAATTGTTGAGCCCCCTCTTAACCAGTGTTCAGATGTGAGGACAATGACTTTCCATAGCTCCACCATGATCCTTCCATGGAACTACTATAAACCTCTCACTTACATCTGATTGGTTGAAGGGAGTAGAGGGGTGGGGGAAGGTGCCTGATTCAACATAGCTGTTCTAGCTCCAATTTTATTAAAGGAAAAAGTTTAATGGTATGGCAAACAATGTTATTTTTAAGATCAACTATTTCAGAAATTCAGGAATATGTAGCTAACATGTCACACTTATTTGTAACAGATCCTTGAAACAAGCAGACACATGGTTGGGAGACATTCAGTATCATAACAACAGCACATCCACTTGGTTTCCTGGTACAGTACCTTGATCCACCTCTGTCGTGTGCGATTAGTAGGGGGGAATATACCAATCAAAGCCACAGATTACAATACGGCTCCAACTCCAACAGGAAAGGCTCATGTAATACAATGTTTGTCTAGCATTGTGTGGACTCCAAAGCAAACAGCCAAGCATGTATTCTGAAACCTCAGCCTGTACAAATGTTAAGGCGCCCATGTTTGCAATAGTCTCCTTTTTCTGCTATTTGCTCAGACGGAAGGTAAAGCCACTCCATAGAAGTAAATAAGCCACAAGAACATGTCATGCCAAGCGATGAAGATTAATAGTTTGTATATGCTGGGTCTCAAGAGCAGCCTAGAAGGACAGATGATGAATGATACCCTTCCATGACTTTGGCTTTTCTTTATATGGCAGGACCAGCAAATTAACTCCTTTGTTGCTTACCAGGCCAGATATGGACAGCAGAACACTGGAAAGCGGTTTGTTAGCAGCACCTGAAGAGTTACAAAACTTCATAACATAGTGACTTGAAACTAATCCCGACTGTCCACTAGCCTCAATCCAATCCCTCCTAAACATTATCCCAAATGGTGGATGCAGAATGTAAATCAGTGTTACTTTTAGGCGCCAGCAAGGTGAGAAAAAACATTCTTAGAATCAGTAGTGAATATAATTTATCCTTTCAGACCTCCTAGTTGGAAGGACCATTGTTTATAGCTTCAATTGTTATTTCACTCCAGATCACTGGCAGAAACACTAAACAACTTAATTTTTCAGGAGCTACAGTACTAGGAATACCCTGCAATTATGCCATTCACATCGGTTTGCTTATATATACAATGTTAATGGGTTCTGGTAACTACTGAGTGTTTCCAAAGATCACCAAATAGCTACAGCTGCTGTGGAGCTTATTTCATTAAAAAATATATATATATATTTCTCTGTATGTAGTTATAACAAATATATATGGTTCATGTTATTTATGTACAAATATAAAGTAAGTTCTGATGAGATGAATAATCTTCATTTAAAATAGGTAAGAGGTCTTAAATAATTTAAGAAGACTGAGTATTCCAAAAAAAAATTTTTTATTACATTTTCAGTTGCTAGTCATCAATATGATTATAGAGGAAAATACAGAGCAGTGTATTGTTGTTTATGTAAAGATATAATAGGTCAGTGACCAGGAAGGCCTACTTGTTATAGAAATGTCCCATGTAAGGTAGGGCCTTAACATAGTTCTTCATTGTACATAATTTGTACCCTCCCACCTCCTTACTATAATAGGGGAAAGGGGTGTTCTGATGTAATGGCTGTGAACTAAAGCCAGATTCTGATAGATGGAAATTCTGTCTGCTGATTGGAGGAGATCTCTATATGCAATGAGTAGTAGGAAGTGTCATAACCACACATAGTTTTGTTTGGATCCTCATGCTTGCAGATTTGTCTGGAGAACACTGCAGGTGATTAGCGAAGGCCATGCTAAATAAGATGGATGGTTGGGTCCTTTGGAGAAGCGTTTTTGAGCACAATAGTACTGAATATGGAAAATCCCCAACATTGGAAGCCAGGTCTGAAGTCAAAACAGGTTAAAAAGTCCCATTTGAGTAACAATGTTGTAATGAGTCTAATTTTTTAGCATCATCATTTTCCAATGCACTTCACAATTGGGAACCCAGAAAAAAAGTAAGACTGAGAATTAGGCAGACAGGTAAGAGGGACATGCTTACATGCTTGCCACCTTTAATTCCTTCCTTTCTTCATATCAGAAGTGGAGCTCTCTGTCCCTTGCATAGAGATTGAAGCCAGGCAAAGATATTTGGCATTCTTATGGAATTGTTCATTAATGTTTCTTTTTAATGAAAAAATTGTAGTAAGAGGAACATTAATGCAATTACTCCATATAACCTCCATCCATGCATATTGACAATTGTAATTATTGGTGGAATTGGTTTATCAGTTGTATCTATTTAAGGTCTGGAGGCAGGGGCGTAACTATGACTTTGTGGGCCCCATAGCAAAATTTTGAAAGGGCCCTCAACTCAGGTCTCCAGAGAGAGTGGCGGAAGAGGCATAGAGACAGAGAGTGGTGAAAGGAATACAGAAAATGACAGCAGGGACAGAGAGACAGGCAGCAGGGACAGAGAGACAGGCAGCAGGGACATAGAGACAGAGAGAGGGGCATCAGGGACATAGGGACAGAGAGAGGCAGCAGGGGCAGACAGAAAGGCACCAGGGACATAGGGACAAAGAGAGAGGCAGCAGGGATGTAGAAGCATAGAGGCAGCAGGGACGTAGGGACAGAGAGAGGCATCAGGGACATAGGGACAGAGAAAGGCAGTAGGGACAGACAGGCAGCAGGGACAGAGGGAGGCAGCAGGGACATAGGGACAGAGAGAGGCAGCAGGGACAGATAGAGAGGCACAGGGGATGTAGGAACAAAGAGAGGGATGGAGGAACAGATAGAGGCACCAGGGACGTAGGGACAGAAAGGCAGGTACCAAGGATGTAGGGACAGGGAGAGGTAGCAGGAATGTAGGGACAGAGAGAGGCAGAAGGGACATAAAGTAGGGACAGAGAGGCATCAGGGACAGAGAGAGGCACCAGGGATGTAGTGACAGAGAGAGGCAGCAGGGATGTAGGGACAAAGAGGCAGCAAGGATGTAGGGACTGAGAGACAGGCACCAGGGATGTAGGGATGGAGAGAGGCAGCAGGGACATGAAGTAGGGACAGAGAGGTGCAGGGATATACAGTAAGGACAGAGAAAGGCACCAGAGATGTAGGGACAGAGAGAGGCAGCAGGGATGTAGGGACAGAGAGACACCAGGGATGTAGGGACAGAGAGAGGCAGCAGGGTCATAAAGTAGAGACTGAGAGAGAGAGACATCAGGAATGTAGGGACAGAGAGAGAGGCAGCCGGGATGTAGGAACAGAGAGAGGCAGCAGGGACATAAAGTAGGGCCAGAGAGAGAGACTAGGGCTGTAGTGACAGAGAGAGGCACCAGGGATGTTAGGACAGAGAGATGCAGCAGATGCATAAAGTAGGGACAGAGAGAGAGAGAGACATCAGTAACATAGGGACAGAGAGAGAAGCAGCAGGGATGTAGGAACAGAGAGAGGCAACAGGGACATAAAGTAGGGACAGAGAGAGAGAGACATCAGTAACATAGGGACAGAGAGAGAAGCAGCAGGGATGTAGGAACAGAGAGAGGCAACAGGGACATAAAGTAGGGACAGAGAGAGAGAGACCAGGGACGTAGTTACCAGGGACGTGCAGTCAGGGGAGGCAGGGGAGGCAGTGCCTCCCCTATCATTAAAGGCATTAAAAGAATACAGAGAAGATACTTATGACATGTTCTGTGTCATAAGTATCTTTTTATAATAATCTAATCTTTTTTTAGCATTAAAAAAAGATTTCGGAGGCACCTTGAACGGTGCCTCTCGGTGTTAATTGTAAATGTCCGGAAGCAGGGGGCGGGCAGGGGGCGTGGCCATGCAGAGGGCTTCAAAAGCCTATTTAAAAAAGCATTGGAAGCGGCACCTATAGAGGTGCCGCAGTGCAGCAGGGACGTGCTTTCAGCCCATGAAAGCACGCCCCTGTCACAGTGATTGGCCAGCAGATGCAGCAGCAGCACTCACTGTCAGTGCTGCTGTTACTGGGAGACAACCCGCCCAGCTGGAAGGCGCCGGTACAAGCACCACAAACGCCAGTGAAGTCACGGCTGTCCCGCACCTCGGAGGAAGAAAGGACAGACCACGGTGCGCATCAAGGAGAGGTGAGCTTCGCAGGATGCACTGCGCTCCCCGGGGCTGCCAATAGCTGTAGCCTGCCAGCTTGTGCAGTGTGTGCACAGAGCAGTGGACATGAGGGGAGACATAGTGGGGAAAATCAGGGCTGGATAGGAAAAACGGACAGTGCCACTGAACCACTAAATGAGTCTGATTGCACTGTTGTTGGAACATGCTGCAGTCAGTCTTTATAAAGTAAAATATCATGCAGGTTGCAATACTTTTTTTTTTTTGTACTTAAAAGACTGACAGGCTGCCTACAGAGGTGCACTGGCTGATAGGGGGACATGGAAATCTATCTGGGGGAGGGGGGGTAATGTGTTGTAGGGGGAGGAAGGTTATTTAGTGCCAGAGGCGTATTTATTTGTTTGCCAGCATAGAACTCTCCCAGGGTGCAGGCTAGGGGGGGGGCACTGACTGGCGCTGCTACCCACTGCCATAGTTCAGATCCAGCAAGAATTAATCTGCAGCAGCAGTGATATGTCTGAGACCCCCTGGACGGGATGCCAGCGGTCAGAATACCGACAGTGGCATCCCGGCCTTTAGAATCCCAACAGCACCACAGAAAGTAACCTAACTCTTCCTTCACACTACCTGTTGGTACCTTACCCTAACCCTCCCCAGTGGTACCTAACCCTCCCTTCCACACTGCCTAAACCTAACCTTCCCCGCTTGGTGCCTAACCATAACCCTCCCTCCCCGGTTCCTAACCCTACCTTCCCCACTGCCTAAACCTAACCCTCCCCACTTAGTGCCTAAACCTAACCTCCACCTGTAAGTGCCTAACCCCCCCTCCCCAGTACCTAACCATCCCCTTCCTGTCCCTGCACCCTAACCCCCCTTCTAATGCCTAAACCTAACCTCCCCCCCCCCCTCCCGTGGCAGAGCACAACTAAAAGTACGTTCGGGATTCCAGGTGTCGGTATTTTGACACCGGGCTCTTGACTCCTGCCGGTATTTAGACACCAGGATTACGCAGTCGTTCAGGGTTCCGGCTTCAGTATTTTGACCGCCGGAATGCCGTCCGGCGGCATTTTACCTGCATCTCGTTAAGCAGTTTGGACTGTAAATGTAATTTTGGTATTAATATGTGAATTGAGGATTAGTGGGGTTATTGTAGTGTATTGTAGTGGGGCTATATATGTAATGTGGGGACTTGTGGGAACTATTAATTAAATATGGATGGTAATTATATAATGCATTAGCTGGTTGGGGCTATTTGTGTAATATGGCTCAGTTTAAAAGAGGACTGCTTCCTTCCAATGCTAGTGGGAGCTATTAAATGTATTTGGGACTCTTAAAAAATGTGAGGGCTAATAATTTAATGTGGGATTGATGGTGACTATTAACATATTGTAGTTGTAATAATATGATGCAAAATCTATGTATTAAATGTATATGCTAATAAATTAGTGATGGGGCTAGTTGAGGGGGAGGGTGTTTATTTATTAAATGTGATCATCGTCACATATAACAAATCAGTCTAAGAGAGATGCCATAGTGGGAGGGCAAGACTGCCGCAGATTGCTTCTGACCCAGTAGTTCTGTTCCCCAATGGTAATGCATGCAGCTGAGATAACCTCAGAGCTGCAGTATCAGATGAAATACTCTTCGCCTGCTCCTGTAATGGTGGTGAAGGTATGAGTGGAGTTGGAGGAGGTGTTAGGACAAATGGAGGTAAAGGTGGAGTGGAGTTGGATGAGGTATTAGGACTAATGGTGATGACGGTGTGAGTGGAGTTGGGGGAAGTTTATATGGAAAACAAGTTATAAATACATAGTGTAAATTCCAAAGATGGGGGGACGCTAGTCCCTTAGCTTGCCAGGGACGCTCGTACCCCTAGATACACCCCTGTTTAGTGCTAACGGGAGATGAAGGTCTGTCTCGGGGGGAAAAATCTGTACAAGGGAGGGATAATCTGAGAGGGAGGTACGTTATTTAGCGGCTAAAGGGAGATTATGATCTATTTTGAGGGGGGTTTAATCTGTGCTAGGGGGAGATGATCTGTTTGAGGGAGCCATTTTTGAAATCCAATATGGCCGCCGGCTCGCGTGTCATCGCCCCGGCCAGTGCCTCACCAGCAACTGACCTCACCGCACGCCACTGGTAGTTACAGAGAGAGGCACCAGGGATGTAGGGACAGAGAGGCAGCAAGGTAGTAGAGACAGAGAGAGAGGCACCAGGGATGTAGAGATAGAGAGAGGCAGCAGGGATGTAGGGACTGAGAGCGAGGCACCAAGGATGTAGGGACTGAGAGAGGAGCAGCAGGGATATAGGGACAGAGCGAGGCAGCAGGGACATAAAGTAGGTACAGAGAGGCAGCAGGGATATACAGTAGGCACACAGAGAGGCACCAGGGATGTAGTGACAGAGAGAGGCAGCAGGGATGTAGGGACAGGGAGATGCACCAGGTGCATAAAGTAGGGACAGAGTGTCAGCAGGGACATACTGTACATTGTAATTACAATTATTTAAAAAACATTTTGTGTAATGTCTGCTGTTGTTTTTTTTGTATATAGCAGCAAGTGTTTTATCCTCATACTAGTTACCAGCCTGTCAAAATGATGGAACAACATAACAGTAATGTCAGCACTGGTGGCTGTGCATGCCCTAACGGCGCAACACTTGAATTGCTCCGTAGGGTGCTATACTTGTTGCCGCTGGTGCACATAACACTTCAATTTGTCCCATAGAGGTGAAGAGCAGCATTTGCCTTTCATTATGTAGGATTGCACAAGATAATTCTACACAAGGGAGTATAATCAGGACAGGTTCAAGGCACATTCCTTAAAAACAGCCGCGTTGGGCACTGAATTCCTAGGGGGTGCCTTCTGCCCTTTTAAATCAGGCGTCAGTTTGTCAGCAAATCAGAGTTCGTGGACCAGCAGCGGCGGCTCCTGATTTGCTGTCGGACCGCAAGCTTTGATTAGCTCATGAACCGACACCTGATTTCACATACCCACTGCAGGAGACCAGATTGTGGGGCATGGGAAGCATGTGCTGCACTGTCCTCCCCTCACACACAGCAGCAAGCAGCAGACCCCAGCAGCGGGAGCAGCCAAGCCCGACAGCAGCGGCAGCAGAGCCTGGAAGACATTGGCGGTGAGCAGCACTACTGGGGACATATGTGTATATGGCACTATTGGGGGCATATATGTATCTAGCACTGCACTACTGGGGGTGTATGTGTATCTGGCACTGCACTACTGGCATTATTATGTTTATCTGGCACTCTGCTGGGGTCATTATGTGTATCTGGCACTAAACTGGAACATTATGTGTATCTGGCACTATTGGGGGCATATGTGTGTCTGGCACTGCACTACTGGGGCATATGTGTATCTGGCACTATTGGGGGCCTGTGTGTATCTGGCACTGCACTATTGGGGGCATATGTGTATCTGGCACTATTGGGGACACGTGTATCTGGTACTGCACTACGGGGGGCATATGTGTATCTGGCACTATTGTGGGCATATGTGTATCTGGCATTGCACTACTGGGGGCATAAGTGTATCTGGCACTATCGGGGGCATATATGTATCTGACACTACTGGGGGCCATTATGTGTATCTGGCACTCTAGTGGGCTCATTATGTGTTTCTGGCACTCTAGTGGGCTCATTATGTGTTTCTGGCACTCTACTGGGGTTATTACGTGAAAGGAGCACTACTGTGGGCGTTATGTGTAAGGTTGCTATTGTCTGTGTAGAGGGAGTGTGACAATAAATATACTTATAGTTTGATAATATAAAGTTGCGAGGTCACGCCCACTTTCCCAGGAGCACATCAAAATTTCTCACTCAGTTTGCTAGTAGGCCTGGAGCCAGCCCTGAGTATAATCATCTGTGGGTCATAGTAATATCTATATTGGTAAAACCATAATTTCAATCAGAAGAGTAAGACAAATGGGGCCCTGAGCAAGATACAAGTTCAGGCCCAATATACATATAACTTGTCCTTTACATGCTGATCATGCGTCTGCCAGATGCTACTGTACTTACATGCCCATCAGACCCTTCCCACATCCCATGGTATCCTATTTCAGTAAGTTTTTTATATATGTTTTTTTATATAGATGTTTGATTACTATAATGTACATTTCTTCAAACCAGCACTGGAATATTAGCAGAAATGCAGCAATAGGGGTAGCAGCAGTATTAACTGAAACCAGGCTCACGAGTTCTGGAGGTCCCACTACAATCGCAATTTGCTATATGGACTAAAAGCTGGTATGAAGGAGACAGACTAAAGGTGGGCGACCTGGCATGAGGAGAGGAGGAAATCAGTCAAGAGACAAGGTCCAAGGATTTGGATAGATTCTAGAAAAGTAGTGGCATAGTTTAAATATGCATGGTGTTTGTGAGCTGGGGAGCTGTAAGGTGGCCTCTGCATCTTATTGACATATTCAGTTAGCCACGGGCTATTACATAGCCTTTTTTCCAGGCCAATAATTGTGATTCCCATGTGGAACACCATTGATTCTGCATAAACTGCAGAATTCATTGGTTTCTTTCCTGCATGTGACACGATTTTGTGGGTTTTTCTACAGACTTGCGCGGGGTATTCACCTCCGGTGTGGAAATTAGCAGCGTGTTGAATTTCCTTCTTAGTGTCTTCATAATATATAAATGGGTCAAACAAACAAAATAAAAAAGCTGAAATGCTCAAGTTAAAATAAAGGTCTATTTTATAAATAGAAGTTCCTCCCCATTTTGCTTAGTTGTTTAACAGATAGTATAACATGGTATGACTTTTCTCTTTAGTGGTATGAGAATCCGCTGCAAAGCTGTCATCATTAAGTTATGATTACAATAAAACAGTACTGATCGGAACTCCGCCCACAGTCCTGCTGTTTGATGAAACAATAATTTGGTATTCATTTCATATAGCAAAATGCTACCAAAATAAAAAGTATGGAGTTTAATTTAAATTAGATATTTTTTTCAATTATAACTCTTTCACACCACAGCATTAACCGGGTTAACGGCATCTCAATGTGAAAGGGTCTCCGAAAAACAACCCGGGTCCAGTAATCCGGGAATCCAACTCGGATAGCGAGCAGGGTTAGTCCTGAGAAGGGCCCGGGTTATGGGGCAACGTGAACGGGAGAGCAGCGGTGGGCCTGCATTATGTACTCCCCCCCCCCCCTCCTTCGCCGGCTCCCGCTGACCTCGCAGCCAGCAGCGGTGGCCCTGTGGAGCGTGCTGCTCTCCCCCCGTCCTTCCCCGCCGGCTCCATCCTCCTGCTCACCTGACAGCCAGCAGCGGTGGACCTGCAGTACGTGCGTCTCTCCCCCGTCCTCCTCCGCCGGCTCCAGCAGCAGCAGGTTAGTTCGTGTGACTCTCTCTCTCTCCCCATCTGATGGATGTGTAAGTATAATGTTCATTTTTATAGGTGCCCCTACCCTATTGGATTCTACATGGCCAAGTGGACGTGAACGGCGTGGGATGTAGGTAAGTCATCTGTCTCTCATTTTTACAGGTACCCCTATTGGATTCTACTGGACAAGTGGACGTGACCGACTTGGGATGTAGGTAAGTATGTGTGAGTGTGTAAGTGTGTTTTAATAAATTTTACTGTCACTGTGTGTGTGTTGTGTTTTTATTTGGGTATTTTTTGTTGTTGTAGAACTACAGGTACCAGCGAGCCCATTATTTCCCCGCAAGCTGGTACTTGAGGTTCTCCAAGTAGCAGCAAGCGGGGGAGGCTTGTTGGGCCTTGTAGTTCCACAACAAAAAAACAATATTCTGTTTTTACACACATGGCTATCAGCCCGGCACCCACCGCCCAAGGGTGCTGGGAATTGATTTAAGGGCTCCCCACTCATTCAGGAAACCCCGCCCAGAAGTGACTAGTTGTGGGGGTAATGCCACAGCCGCAGGGACCTACATAAAAGTGTCCCCCGGCTGTGGCATTATCTCTCTGGCTAGTGGAGCCCGGTGCTGGTTTTAAAAATATGGGGGATCCCTACATCTTTTGTCCCCCGTATTTTTGGAACCAGGACCGGACTAAGAGCCCAGTGCTGGTTGTCTAAATACGGGGAACCCAGTGTTTAAACAACCAGGACCGGCTCAAAGAGCCCGAGGCTGGTTATACTTAGGAGGGGGGACCTCATGCATTTTTTAAAAATTTTTTTTTTAACCCATTCAGACCCATCTCAATTAAGTTAATGGAAGCCCTGGACAACAAAATTGCATTCATGTCCTCCTCCCACTCCCTTCTCAGTCCCAAACACTATTTTTTTTTTTTTATATATAAAAATGTACAATATATCACAAGTATGATGAGCAGGCAGGCAGCGGGCATTGGCGGCATCGGACTGAGATGCAAATTAGTGGCGGAGGGCTGGGTCAGTTGATGGTGGGCGAGTTTGTAAGCCACTGGCGGTGGCAGCAGGCATTGGCTCAGAGGCAGTAGCGGGCATCGGCTAGGGGTCATCGGCAGGATTCGGCGGACATTATGGCTGTAGTGCCTCACCAGCCACTGACCTCACCGCACGCCACTGGGATGTATGTGCCTCAATGTGTTTCATCAATATAATGGGGCAGATTTATTAACCTGGAGAAGGCATAAGGAAGTGACAAACAAGTGCAAGGTGATAAACGCACCAGCCAATCAGCTCCAATATGCAAATTGACAGGAGCTGACTGGCTGGTGCATTATCATAATGCACTTATCACTTGTTTATCACTTCCTTATGCCTTCTCCAGGTTAATACATCTGCCCCAGTGTGTTCTGGACTTTATCAGGAGGATACATTCTGCCATTTATTGGGTGCATAACAACAATAATAACAACACAGGTACTGTATATACTTACAATTGCTATTGGATTCCAAAAACAGCTGCCCTTTGCAATGATAGGACTACTGGTTTCAGACCTAGTAGTCCTTCTGCACATGCGCTGGCCGAGGTGCGTGCTGGAGTGGACACTGGGGGGGATCGAACTGAGTCCCTCTTAGAAACAACTGCAGCAAGAAGCCCATATGCTTCTATAAGGCAATGCCATCTATACAGGATATGGTGTTGACTACTGGGTTCAAGCTCGGAAATTTTGGCTTTCCAAAGCTTTGTATATATGGGGAATACAGTAAAAATTCAGAAACCTGTGGAGTTTTTACCATATCGTATCATTAGTAAACACGCTTATGTTTCCAAACTTAAATTAGACCCATTGAGGTAATAATAGCAAGGAAGGTAAAATGTCCCAGGCGAGAGGGAGCGTCTGATCTTATTCTTAATATGTAAAGAGAGATATATTGAGAACACTATCAAATTCTCAAAAGAGTAATAAGGGAAGGGACACCTGGAAACAGTTTAGTAAACAGGTTTAGAAGCACCAGTGGATTTACACATTAAAATCAAGATCCCTTTATATAAAAGGAAAATGGGACATGACAACACATTTCAACCTAAGGCTACATGAGGTTGTGTCTCTTGCCATAACATCATATAAGGAAGAAATAATCAAATATTAAACCTCTCTTAATTTTATTGTTAAGAGACATCAATTCCTGAAGCTTTTGATGGATACCATAACTAGAGTCATGGTGGAAACTATATAGCTAAGAACCATCCAACCTATGGAAAGAATGATCTGCCATATATAATGAGATTCTGTAGAAAAGACAGCAGAACAGAACGAATGTCACATATCTCTTCTGTTTACTCGTTGACATCTGCAGGAGATGAGTGGATAGTTTTTCCTTCACATCAATATATCATGTACAGTAGGCCACTGCTCTACCTACCTCTGTGTCGTCAAGTATACTATCTATCCCTACCTGTGGTGCATTTCAGTTTTGCACAGTTTGCTGACCACCAGTATATAATATATAGCAGTACGGTACAGTAGGCCACTGCTCTACCTACCTCTGTGTCGTCAAGTATACTATCCATCCATACCTGTGGTGCATTTCAGTTTTGCACAGTTTGCTGACCACCAGTATATAATATATAGCAGTACGGTACAGTAGGCCACTGCTCTACCTACCTCTGTGTCGTCAAGTATACTATTCATCCATACCTGTGGTGCATTTCAGTTTTGCACAGTTTGCTGACCACCAGTATATAATATATAGCAGTACGGTACAGTAGGCCACTGCTCTACCTACCTCTGTGTCGTCAAGTATACTATCCATCCATACCTGTGGTGCATTTCAGTTTTGCACAGTTTGCTGACTACCAGTATATAATATATAGCAGTACGGTACAGTAGGCCACTGCTCTACCTACCTCTGTGTCGTCAAGTATACTATCCATCCATACCTGTGGTGCATTTCAGTTTTGCACAGTTTGCTGACCACCAGTATATAATATATAGCAGTACGGTACAGTAGGCCACTGCTCTACCTACCTCTGTGTCGTCAAGTATACTATCCATCCATATCTGTGGTGCATTTCAGTTTTGCACAGTTTGCTGACCACCAGTATATAATATATAGCAGAACGGTACAGTAGGCCACTGCTCTACCTACCTCTGTGTCGTCAAGTATACTATCCATCCATACCTGTAGTGCATTTCAGTTGTGCGCAGTATATATAGTAGTAGGCCATTGCTATTGATATACTGGCATATAATTCCACACATTAAAAAATGGAGAACAAAAATGTGGAGGGTAAAATAGGGAAAGATCAAGATCCACTTCCACCTCGTGCTGAAGCTGCTGCCACTAGTCATGGCCGAGACGTTGAAATGCCATCAACGTCGTCTGCCAAGGCCGATGCCCAATGTCATAGTAGAGAGCATGTAAAATCCAAAACACAAAAGTTCAGTAAAATGACCCAAAAATCAAAATTAAAAGCGTCTGAGGAGAAGCGTAAACTTGCCAATATGCCATTTACGACACGGAGTGGCAAGGAACGGCTGAGGCCCTGGCCTATGTTCATGGCTAGTGGTTCAGCTTCACATGAGGATGGAAGCACTCATCCTCTCGCTAGAAAACTGCAGTGCCACTTGGGTCACTTAGCTTAGTCACACAGCTACCTCATTGCGCCTCTTTTTTTCTTTGCATCATGTGCTGTTTGGGGACTATTTTTTTGAAGTGCCATCCTGTCTGACACTGCAGTGCCACTCCTAGATGGGCCAGGTGTTTGTGTCGGCCACTTGGGTCGCTTAGCTTAGTCATCCAGCGACCTCGGTGCAAATTTTAGGACTAAAAATAATAATATTGTGAGGTGTGAAGAATAGACTGGAAATGAGTGGAAATTATGGTTATTGAGGTTAATAATACTATGGGATCAAAATGACCCCCAAATTCTATGATTTAAGCTGTTTTTGAGGGTTTTTTGTAAAAAAAAACCGAATCCAAAACACACCCGAATCCGACAAAAAATTTTCAGGGAGGTTTTGCCAAAACGCGTCCGAATCCAAAACACGGCCGCGGAACCGAATCCAAAACCAAAACACAAAACCCGAAAAATGTCCGGTGCACATTACTAGTTTTAATCAACGGGTCACAGCCCATGGTTATGTTTAATAGACTCATGCCCAGCTACACTAGGAGTAAAAATCTTAGGAGTCTGTTAGTTAAGACAGATATGTCACAAAAAGCTATCACAACCACACACTTCTTGAGGCAGAGGAAAGGTTGTTACAAATGTGGATGCACCACATGCAATTTCCTGATACCTGGAGATTCGTTCCAGCACCCTTACACCGGCAAAAAGATCAATATCCAGGTATCGGTTAATTGCAATTCTAAGTTTGTTGTGTACCTACTCAAATGCCCCTGCGGTCAATATTACGTAGGGAAAACTGAATGTAGTTTTAAAGTCAGAATGACGCAACATAGGTCAGCCATCAGGGCGGCTCTGAAAAACCGGTATAAGCGAACAACCGGTAGCTATACATTTTGCTTTAGCCAAACATAGCCTGGCTACATTGCGGTACCGCATTATAGACCAGGCCCCCTTTTCATTAAGGGGTGGAGACAGGGCAAAACATCTGCTACAACTAGAAACCAGGTGGATTCTGACCAGAGGCGGAACTACCGCCAGTGCAACCAGTGCGTTGCACTGGGGCCCGCCTCTGTCCAGGGACCCAAAGCATGTAATGAGTCAAACCGCCCGCAGCACACAGCCACCCTGAGAGAGAGAAGAGGAGCGCAGCGGTATGGGGGAAGGAGGAGGAGGGAGGTGGAGGAGGGAGCCGCAGCAGTGCTTTGTTACTGGTTGAGGCGCTGCTGCTGCTGTCCCTCTGCTTCACTATAGGCTGTCTTCCGCCGCTGTGAAGCGCATCCCAGCATTCACAGCGGCGGAAAACAGCCTATAGTGAAGCAGAGGGACAGCAGCAGCAGCGCTTCCACCAATAACACAGCGCTGCTGCAGCTCCCTCCTCCACCTCCCTCCTCCTCCTTCTCTCCTGCCCGGGATCTCTGGAGAAGCAGCACCGAGGAGCCTGAGTCAGCGGAGAGAGTAAGTATAATTCTTTCTTTCTTTCTTTCTTTCTTTCTTTCTTTCTTTCTTTCTTTCTTTCTTTCTTTCTGTGCAAAAAGGGGGACTGTCTGCCGTAATGTGTAAAAAAGGCGGAATCTGCCTGCCGTGATGTGTAAAAAGGGGACGCTGTCTGCCGCAATGTGTAAAAAGGGGGAATCTGCCTGACATAATGTGTAAAAAGGGGGATGCTGTCTGCTGTAATGTGGAAAAAGGGGGACGCTGTCTGCCGTAATGTGTAACAAGGGCACGCTGTCTGCCGTAATGTGTAAAAAGGGGACGCTGTCTGCCGTTATGTGTAAAAAGTGTACGCTGTCTGCCGCTATGTGTAACAAGGGGACCCTGTCTGCCGTTATGTGTAAAAAGGGGATGCTGTCTGCCCTTATGTGTAAAAAGTGCACGCGGTCTGCCGCTATGTGTAAAATGGGCACACTGTCTGCCGCTATGTGTAAAAAGGGCACGCTGTCTGCCGTTATGTGTAAAAAGGGGGACGCTGTCCGCCGAAAGGTGTAAAAGGGTCTCTACCTGGTGTGGTGGTGCTACTGTGCGACGTAATTTGAATAATGGAGACTACTGTGCACCATTTTATGAATTGGTATTATTTTGTGGCCACACCCCTTCCCCATTATTTTGTGGCCACGCCCGTATGTATTTTTGCGCGTGCCTGCGGCGCGCACTGCCCCTGTTTTGCATGCAGGGGTGGGGCTCCGATGCCGTTTCTTGCACACAGTGCTGAAATGTCTAGTTACGGCACTGTTGCTAGGTATCCATTTCTCTGGCCCTGAGCAGGTCCCCCTCACCAGATCCTCTCCAGGGGTGAGGGGGTGGACTTGGATGGGATGGGGGGGGGGCAAAGCATTTTGTTGCACCTGGGCCCACCGCTCGCTAGTTCCGCCACTGATTCTGACCCTTAATACACTCAGCCCGAAGGGATTGAATGAATCCCTGGGTATGAGCAATTTTATATAAAGGCTATACTTTAAAATTAGAGAATGCGAGTCCCATCATTGCTTGTTTATTTATTTATGTTTCGAATGCCACAGTGCCAGCATATCGTTCTGTTATTGATGTTTAGATACTGTCTATGGAACAGAGGTTCCCCTATATTAAATATAACCATGGGCTGTGACCCGTTGATTAAAACACATTAATTGTTTCAGTAGCTAATTAGGTATTGAATTGGCCCTTGGGTCGTTCAATCTGGCAAGAAAAGATTTTTTGCTGTGGGACACTGTGCAACTGACTTCTATTGTTTTTAATTATGTATAGTTTATAGTATGGTTGCTATTAGCAATTTTATCATTGTCACTTTATGCACATATTTTTGAGATATTTATGAAAATTGACTGTTCAGGCAGTGAGATCGCTAGCCTGTCTTGCACTACTGTATATGATTTACATCCATTCACTCACTTGTTAATGTGGTGGTATTGTTGTTGACAGGCGTATCCTGGCAACATTCCCCCATGCCCCCTTGTGACGGCCTGGTGAGCGGGTATCCGGTCATGTGACCGTATCCAGGACCGGAAGCCTGGATCCCGGAAGCCGAACGGAGGTGCGGTGAGGAAGGCCAGAGAGGCGCCAGGTAAAGTATTTAAACTTTTGTTTTGCACTGTGTGTGTCCTGAAGACCGGGTCCCCGAACCCCGAAACGTTGATTAAAGCACCCGTTGGTTTCAACGTTTTATTGTCTCCTGAGTGCCGCCTGGTTTCCATTTTCCTGTATATATATATATATACATATACACAGGTAGTAGCACTCGTAGAAAAAGATGACAGACACAGTGATCTCTTAATCGCATCAATTTTCTCCTTGATGGTTAATAACTCTTTATTGGATTGATCAATAACCAAGACAATGAGATCATAAGAGCATTTATTTAAGATCCCAGTCCATTTTTTACAAAAACTGGGATCGTAGCGTCCAATAGAGATGAGCGGGTTCGGTTCCTCGGAATCCGAACCCGCCCGAACTTCATGATTTTTTACACGGATCCGAGCGACTCGGATCTTCCCGCCTTGCTCGGTTAACCCGAGCGCGCCCGAACGTCATCATGACGCTGTCGGATTCTCGCGAGGCTCGGATTCTATCGCGAGACTCGGATTCTATATAAGGAGCCGCGCGTCGCCGCCATTTTACACGTGCATTGAGATTGATAGTGCGAGGACGTGGCTGGCGTCCTCTCCGTTTAGAGAAGAAATAGATAGGAGAGTGAGAGTGAGACAGTGACACTTCATTTACTGGAGCTTAGGAGGAGTACTCAGACAGAGAGTGCAGAATTTTGCTGATAGTATTAGTTAGTTATACTAGTGACAGAGTGAGACAGTGACACTTCATTTACTGGAGCTTAGGAGGAGTACTCAGACAGAGAGTGCAGAATTTTGCTGATAGTATTAGTTAGTTATACTAGTGACTAGAGATGAGCGGGTTCGGTTTCTCTGAATCCGAACCCGCCAGAACTTCATGTTTTTTTTCACGGGTCCGAGCGACTCGGATCTTCCCGCCTTGCTCGGTTAACCCGAGCGCGCCCGAACGTCATCATGACGCTGTCGGATTCTCGCGAGGCTCGGATTCTATCGCGAGACTCGGATTCTATATAAGGAGCCGCGCGTCGCCGCCATTTTCACACGTGCATTGAGATTGATAGGGAGAGGACGTGGCTGGCGTCCTCTCCGTTTAGAATTAGAATAGATTAGAGAGACACTTGATTTACTAATTTTGGGGAGCATTAGGAGTACTCAGTAGTGTACAGTGCAGAGTTTTGCTGATAGTGACCAGTGACCACCACTTTTATTTATAATCCGTTCTCTGCCTGAAAAAAGCGATACACAGCACACAGTGACTCAGTCACATACCATATCTGTGTGCACTGCTCAGGCTCAGGCCAGTGTGCTGCATCATCTATATATATTATATATCTGTCTGACTGCTCAGCTCACACAGCTTATAATTGTGGGGGAGACTGGGGAGCACTACTGCAGTGCCAGTTATAGGTTATAGCAGGAGCCAGGAGTACATAATATTATATTAAAATTAAACAGTGCACACTTTTGCTGCAGGAGTGCCACTGCCAGTGTGACTAGTGACCAGTGACCTGACCACCAGTATATAATATTAGTAGTATACTATCTCTTTATCAACCAGTCTATATTAGCAGCAGACACAGTACAGTGCGGTAGTTCACGGCTGTGGCTACCTCTGTGTCGGCACTCGGCAGCCCGTCCATAATTGTATATACCAGTGACCTAACCGTGGTTTTTTTTTCTTTCTTTATACATACATACTAGTTACGAGTATACTATCTCTTTATCAACCAGTCTATATATTAGCAGCAGACACAGTACAGTGCGGTAGTTCACGGCTGTGGCTACCTCTGTGTCGGCACTCGGCAGCCCGTCCATAATTGTATATACCACCTAACCGTGGTTTTTTTTTCTTTCTTTATACATACATACTAGTTACGAGTATACTATCTCTTTATCAACCAGTCTATATATTAGCAGCAGACACAGTACAGTGCGGTAGTTCACGGCTGTGGCTACCTCTGTGTTGGCACTCGGCAGCCCGTCCATAATTGTATATACCACCTAACCGTGTTTTTTTTTTCTTTCTTTATACATACATACTAGTTACGAGTATACTATCTCTTTATCAACCAGTCTATATATTAGCAGCAGACACAGTACAGTGCGGTAGTTCACGGCTGTGGCTACCTCTGTGTCGGCACTCGGCAGCCCGTCCATAATTGTATATACCACCTAACCGTGGTTTTTTTTTCTTTCTTTATACATACATACTAGTTACGAGTATACTATCTCTTTATCAACCAGTCTATATATTAGCAGCAGACACAGTACAGTGCGGTAGTTCACGGCTGTGGCTACCTCTGTGTCGGCACTCGGCAGCCCGTCCATAATTGTATATACCACCTAACCGTGGTTTTTTTTCTTTCTTTATACATACATACTAGTTACGAGTATACTATCTCTTTATCAACCAGTCTATATATTAGCAGCAGACACAGTACAGTGCGGTAGTTCACGGCTGTGGCTACCTCTGTGTCGGCACTCGGCAGCCCGTCCATAATTGTATACTAGTATCCAATCCATCCATCTCCATTGTTTACCTGAGGTGCCTTTTAGTTGTGCCTATTAAAATATGGAGAACAAAAATGTTGAGGTTCCAAAATTAGGGAAAGATCAAGATCCACTTCCACCTCGTGCTGAAGCTGCTGCCACTAGTCATGGCCGAGACGATGAAATGCCAGCAACGTCGTCTGCCAAGGCCGATGCCCAATGGCATAGTACAGAGCATGTCAAAACCAAAACACCAAATATCAGTAAAAAAAGGACTCCAAAACCTAAAATAAAATTGTCGGAGGAGAAGCGTAAACTTGCCAATATGCCATTTACCACACGGAGTGGCAAGGAACGGCTGAGGCCCTGGCCTATGTTCATGGCTAGTGGTTCAGCTTCACATGAGGATGGAAGCACTCAGCCTCTCGCTAGAAAACTGAAAAGACTCAAGCTGGCAAAAGCACCGCAAAGAACTGTGCGTTCTTTGAAATCCCAAATCCACAAGGAGAGTCCAATTGTGTCGGTTGCGATGCCTGACCTTCCCAACACTGGACGTGAAGAGCATGCGCCTTCCACCATTTGCACGCCCCCTGCAAGTGCTGGAAGGAGCACCCGCAGTCCAGTTCCTGATAGTCAGATTGAAGATGTCAGTGTTGAAGTACACCAGGATGAGGAGGATATGGGTGTTGCTGGCGCTGGGGAGGAAATTGACCAGGAGGATTCTGATGGTGAGGTGGTTTGTTTAAGTCAGGCACCCGGGGAGACACCTGTTGTCCGTGGGAGGAATATGGCCGTTGACATGCCAGGTGAAAATACCAAAAAAATCAGCTCTTCGGTGTGGAGGTATTTCACCAGAAATGCGGACAACAGGTGTCAAGCCGTGTGTTCCCTTTGTCAAGCTGTAATAAGTAGGGGTAAGGACGTTAACCACCTCGGAACATCCTCCCTTATACGTCACCTGCAGCGCATTCATAATAAGTCAGTGACAAGTTCAAAAACTTTGGGCGACAGCGGAAGCAGTCCACTGACCAGTAAATCCCTTCCTCTTGTAACCAAGCTCACGCAAACCACCCCACCAACTCCCTCAGTGTCAATTTCCTCCTTCCCCAGGAATGCCAATAGTCCTGCAGGCCATGTCACTGGCAATTCTGACGAGTCCTCTCCTGCCTGGGATTCCTCCGATGCATCCTTGCGTGTAACGCCTACTGCTGCTGGCGCTGCTGTTGTTGCCGCTGGGAGTCGATGGTCATCCCAGAGGGGAAGTCGTAAGCCCACTTGTACTACTTCCAGTAAGCAATTGACTGTTCAACAGTCCTTTGCGAGGAAGATGAAATATCACAGCAGTCATCCTACTGCAAAGCGGATAACTGAGTCCTTGACAACTATGTTGGTGTTAGACGTGCGTCCGGTATCCGCCGTTAGTTCACAGGGAACTAGACAATTTATTGAGGCAGTGTGCCCCCGTTACCAAATACCATCTAGGTTCCACTTCTCTAGGCAGGCGATACCGAGAATGTACACGGACGTCAGAAAAAGACTCACCAGTGTCCTAAAAAATGCAGTTGTACCCAATGTCCACTTAACCACGGACATGTGGACAAGTGGAGCAGGGCAGGGTCAGGACTATATGACTGTGACAGCCCACTGGGTAGATGTATGGACTCCCGCCGCAAGAACAGCAGCGGCGGCACCAGTAGCAGCATCTCGCAAACGCCAACTCTTTCCTAGGCAGGCTACGCTTTGTATCACCGCTTTCCAGAATACGCACACAGCTGAAAACCTCTTACGGCAACTGAGGAAGATCATCGCGGAATGGCTTACCCCAATTGGACTCTCCTGTGGATTTGTGGCATCGGACAACGCCAGCAATATTGTGTGTGCATTAAATATGGGCAAATTCCAGCACGTCCCATGTTTTGCACATACCTTGAATTTGGTGGTGCAGAATTTTTTAAAAAACGACAGGGGCGTGCAAGAGATGCTGTCGGTGGCCAGAAAAATTGCGGGACACTTTCGGCGTACAGGCACCACGTACAGAAGACTGGAGCACCACCAAAAACTACTGAACCTGCCCTGCCATCATCTGAAGCAAGAAGTGGTAACGAGGTGGAATTCAACCCTCTATATGCTTCAGAGGTTGGAGGAGCAGCAAAAGGCCATTCAAGCCTATACAATTGAGCACGATATAGGAGATGGAATGCACCTGTCTCAAGTGCAGTGGAGAATGATTTCAACGTTGTGCAAGGTTCTGATGCCCTTTGAACTTGCCACACGTGAAGTCAGTTCAGACACTGCCAGCCTGAGTCAGGTCATTCCCCTCATCAGGCTTTTGCAGAAGAAGCTGGAGGCATTGAAGAAGGAGCTAAAAGGGAGCGATTCCGCTAGGCATGTGGGACTTGTGGATGCAGCCCTTAATTCGCTTAACAAGGATTCACGGGTGGTCAATCTGTTGAAATCAGAGCACTACATTTTGGCCACCGTGCTCGATCCTAGATTTAAAGCCTACCTTGGATCTCTCTTTCCGGCAGACACAGGTCTGCTGGGGTTGAAAGACCTGCTGGTGACAAAATTGTCAAGTCAAGCGGAACGCGACCTGTCAACATCTCCTCCTTCACATTCTCCCGCAACTGGGGGTGCGAGGAAAAGGCTCAGAATTCCGAGCCCACCCGCTGGCGGTGATGCAGGGCAGTCTGGAGCGACTGCTGATGCTGACATCTGGTCCGGACTGAAGGACCTGACAACGATTACGGACATGTCGTCTACTGTCACTGCATATGATTCTCTCAACATTGATAGAATGGTGGAGGATTATATGAGTGACCGCATCCAAGTAGGCACGTCACACAGTCCGTACTTATACTGGCAGGAAAAAGAGGCAATTTGGAGGCCCTTGCACAAACTGGCTTTATTCTACCTAAGTTGCCCTCCCACAAGTGTGTACTCCGAAAGAGTGTTTAGTGCCGCCGCTCACCTTGTCAGCAATCGGCGTACGAGGTTACATCCAGAAAATGTGGAGAAGATGATGTTCATTAAAATGAATTATAATCAATTCCTCCGCGGAGACATTGACCAGCAGCAATTGCCTCCACAAAGTACACAGGGAGCTGAGATGGTGGATTCCAGTGGGGACGAATTGATAATCTGTGAGGAGGGGGATGTACACGGTGATATATCGGAGGGTGAAGATGAGGTGGACATCTTGCCTCTGTAGAGCCAGTTTGTGCAAGGAGAGATTAATTGCTTCTTTTTTGGGGGGGGTCCAAACCAACCCGTCATATCAGTCACAGTCGTGTGGCAGACCCTGTCACTGAAATGATGGGTTGGTTAAAGTGTGCATGTCCTGTTTTGTTTATACAACATAAGGGTGGGTGGGAGGGCCCAAGGACAATTCCATCTTGCACCTCTTTTTTCTTTTCTTTTTCTTTGCATCATGTGCTGATTGGGGAGGGTTTTTTGGAAGGGACATCCTGCGTGACACTGCAGTGCCACTCCTAGATGGGCCCGGTGTTTGTGTCGGCCACTAGGGTCGCTAATCTTACTCACACAGTCAGCTACCTCATTGCGCCTCTTTTTTTCTTTGGGTCATGTGCTGTTTGGGGAGGGTTTTTTGGAAGGGACATCCTGCGTGACACTGCAGTGCCACTCCTAGATGGGCCCGGTGTTTGTGTCGGCCACTAGGGTCGCTAATCTTACTCACACAGTCAGCTACCTCATTGCGCCTCTTTTTTTCTTTGCGTCATGTGCTGTTTGGGGAGGGTTTTTTGGAAGGGACATCCTGCGTGACACTGCAGTGCCACTCCTAGATGGGCCCGGTGTTTGTGTCGGCCACTAGGGTCGCTAATCTTACTCACACAGTCAGCTACCTCATTGCGCCTCTTTTTTTCTTTGCGTCATGTGCTGTTTGGGGAGGGTTTTTTGGAAGGGACATCCTGCGTGACACTGCAGTGCCACTCCTAGATGTGCCCGGTGTTTGTGTCGGCCACTAGGGTCGCTAATCTTACTCACACAGCTACCTCATTGCGCCTCTTTTTTTCTTTGCGTCATGTGCTGTTTGGGGAGGGTTTTTTGGAAGGGCCATCCTGCGTGACACTGCAGTGCCACTCCTAGATGGGGCCGGTGTTTGTGTCGGCCACTAGGGTCGCTAATCTTACTCACACAGCTACCTCATTGCGCCTCTTTTTTTATTTGCGTCATGTGCTGTTTGGGGAGGGTTTTTTGGAAGGGACATCCTGCGTGACACTGCAGTGCCACTCCTAGATGGGCCCGGTGTTTGTGTCGGCCACTAGGGTCGCTAATCTTACTCACACAGTCAGCTACCTCATTGCGCCTCTTTTTTTCTTTGCGTCATGTGCTGTTTGGGGAGGGTTTTTTGGAAGGGCCATCCTGCGTGACACTGCAGTGCCACTCCTAGATGGGCCCGGTGTTTGTGTCGGCCACTAGGGTCGCTAATCTTACTCACACAGCTACCTCATTGCGCCTCTTTTTTTCTTTGCGTCATGTGCTGTTTGGGGAGGGTTTTTTGGAAGGGCCATCCTGCGTGACACTGCAGTGCCACTCCTAGATGGGCCCGGTGTTTGTGTCGGCCACTAGGGTCGCTAATCTTACTCACACAGCTACCTCATTGCGCCTCTTTTTTTCTTTGCATCATGTGCTGTTTGGGGAGGGTTTTTTGGAAGGGACATCCTGCGTGACACTGCAGTGCCACTCCTACATGGGCCCGGTGTTTGTGTCGGCCACTAGGGTCGCTTATCTTACTCACACAGCGACCTCGGTGCAAATTTTAGGACTAAAAATAATATTGTGAGGTGTGAGGTATTCAGAATAGACTGAAAATGAGTGTAAATTATGGTTTTTGAGGTTAATAATACTTTGGGATCAAAATGACCCCCAAATTCTATGATTTAAGCTGTTTTTTAGTGTTTTTGGAAAAAAACACCCGAATCCAAAACACACCCGAATCCGACAAAAAAAATTCGGTGAGGTTTTGCCAAAACGCGTTCGAACCCAAAACACGGCCGCGGAACCGAACCCAAAACCAAAACACAAAACCCGAAAAATTTCAGGCGCTCATCTCTACTAGTGACTGACCAGTGACCACCAGTGCAGTTTTATATTATTTAATATAATCCGTTCTCTGCCTGAAAAAACGATACACAGTGACTCAGTCACATACCATATCTGTGCTCAGCCCAGTGTGCTGCATCATCTATGTATAATATCTGACTGTGCTCACACAGCTTAATTGTGGGGGAGACTGGGGAGCAGTTAGGTTATAGCAGGAGCCAGGAGTACATATTAAAATTAAACAGTGCACACTTTTTTTCTGCAGGAGTGCCACTGCCAGTGTGACTGACCAGTGACCTGACCACCAGTATAGTATACTATATTGTATTGTGATTGACTGTCTGCCTGTAAAAGTTAAACACACGTCGTGTGACTTGTGTGGTGTTTTTTTATTCTATAAAATAAAAAACTCATTCTGCTGACAGACAGTGTCCAGCAGGTCCGTCATTATATAATATATACCTGTCCGGCTGCAGTAGTGATATATATATATTTTTTATATCATTATTTATCATCCAGTCGCAGCAGACACAGTACGGTAGTTCACGGCTGTAGCTACCTCTGTGTCGGCACTCGGCAGTCCATCAGTAATTGTATACCACCTACCCGTGGTTTTTTTTTTCTTTCTTCTTTATACATACTACATCTCATTATCATCCAGTCTATATTAGCAGCAGACACAGTACAGTACGGTAGTCCACGGCTGTAGCTACCTCTGTGTTGGCACTCGGCAGTCCGTCCATAATTGTATACCACCTACCCGTGGTTTTTTTTTTCTTTCTTCTTTATACATACTACATCTCATTATCATCCAGTCTATATTAGCAGCAGACACAGTACAGTACGGTAGTCCACGGCTGTAGCTACCTCTGTGTCGGCACTCGGCAGTCCGTCCATAATTGTATACCACCTACCCGTGGGTTTTTTTTTCTTTCTTCTTTATACATACTACATCTCATTATCAACCAGTCTATATTAGCAGCAGACACAGTACGGTAGTCCACGGCTGTAGCTACCTCTGTGTCGGCACTCGGCAGTCCGTCCATAATTGTATACCACCTACCCGTGGTTTTTTTTTCTTTCTTCTTTATACATACTACATCTCATTATCATCCAGTCTATATTAGCAGCAGACACAGTACAGTACGGTAGTCCACGGCTGTAGCTACCTCTGTGTCGGCACTCGGCAGTCCATCCATAATTGTATACCACCTACCCGTGGTTTTTTTTTCCTTTCTTCTTTATACATACTACATCTCATTATCATCCAGTCTATATTAGCAGCAGACACAGTACAGTACGGTAGTCCACGGCTGTAGCTACCTCTGTGTCGGCACTCGGCAGTCCGTCCATAATTGTATACCACCTACCCGTGGTTTTTTTTTTCTTTCTTCTTTATACATACTACATCTCATTATCATCCAGTCTATATTAGCAGCAGACACAGTACAGTACGGTAGTCCACGGCTGTAGCTACCTCTGTGTCGGCACTCGGCAGTCCATCCATAATTGTATACCACCTACCCGTGGTTTTTTTTTCTTTCTTCTTTATACATACTACATCTCATTATCATCCAGTCTATATTAGCAGCAGACACAGTACAGTACGGTAGTCCACGGCTGTAGCTACCTCTGTGTCGGCACTCGGCAGTCCGTCCATAATTGTATACCACCTACCCGTGGTTTTTTTTTTTTTTCTTCTTTATACATACTACATCTCATTATCAACCAGTCTATATTAGCAGCAGACACAGTACGGTAGTCCACGGCTGTAGCTACCTCTGTGTCGGCACTCGGCAGTCCGTCCATAATTGTATACCACCTACCCGTGTTTTTTTTTTCTTTCTTCTTTATACATACTACATCTCATTATCAACCAGTCTATATTAGCAGCAGACACAGTACGGTAGTCCACGGCTGTAGCTACCTCTGTGTCGGCACTCGGCAGTCCGTCCATAATTGTATACCACCTACCCGTGTTTTTTTTTCTTTCTTCTTTATATACACTACATCTCATTATCATCCAGTCTATATTAGCAGCAGACACAGTACAGTACGGTAGTCCACGGCTGTAGCTACCTCTGTGTCGGCACTTGGCAGTCCGTCCATAATTGTATACCACCTACCCGTGGTTTTTTTTTTCTTTCTTCTTTATACATACTACATCTCATTATCATCCAGTCTATATTAGCAGCAGACACAGTACAGTACGGTAGTCCACGGCTGTAGCTACCTCTGTGTCGGCACTCAGCAGTCCGTCCATAATTGTATACCACCTACCCGTGGTTTTTTTTTTCTTTCTTCTTTATACATACTACATCTCATTATCATCCTGTCTATATTAGCAGCAGACACAGTACAGTACGGTAGTCCACGGCTGTAGCTACCTCTGTGTCGGCACTCGGCAGTCCGTCCATAATTGTATACCACCTACCCGTGGTTTTTTTTTTCTTTCTTCTTTATACATACTACATCTCATTATCATCCAGTCTATATTAGCAGCAGACACAGTACAGTACGGTAGTCCACGGCTGTAGCTACCTCTGTGTCGGCACTCGGCAGTCCATCCATAATTGTATACCACCTACCCGTGGTTTTTTTCCCCTTTCTTCTTTATACATACTACATCTCATTATCATCCAGTCTATATTAGCAGCAGACACAGTACAGCACGGTAGTCCACGGCTGTAGCTACCTCTGTGTCGGCACTCGGCAGTCCGTCCATAATTGTATACTAGTATCCATCCATCTCCATTGTTTACCTGAGGTGCCTTTTAGTTGTGCCTATTAAAATATGGAGAACAAAAATGTTGAGGTTCCAAAATTAGGGAAAGTTCAAGATCCACTTCCACCTCGTGCTGAAGCTGCTGCCACTAGTCATGGCCGAGACGATGAAATGCCAGCAACGTCATCTGCCAAGGCCGATGCCCAATGGCATAGTACAGAGCATGTCAAATCCAAAACACCAAATATCAGTAAAAAAAGGACTCCAAAACCTAAAATAAAATTGTCGGAGGAGAAGCGTAAACTTGCCAATATGCCATTTACCACACGGAGTGGCAAGGAACGGCTGAGGCCCTGGCCTATGTTCATGGCTAGTGGTTCAGCTTCACATGAGGATGGAGGCACTCAGCCTCTCGCTAGAAAAATGAAAAGACTCAAGCTGGCAAAAGCAGTAGCACCGCAAAGAACTGTGCGTTCTTCGAAATCCCAAATCCACAAGGAGAGTCCAATTGTGTCGGTTGCGATGCCTGACCTTCCCAACACTGGACGTGAAGAGCATGCGCCTTCCACCATTTGCACGCCCCCTGCAAGTGCTGGAAGGAGCACCCGCAGTCCAGTTCCTGATAGTCAGATTGAAGATGTCAGTGTTGAAGTACACCAGGATGAGGAGGATATGGGTGTTGCTGGCGCTGGGGAGGAAATTGACAAGGAGGATTCTGATGGTGAGGTGGTTTGTTTAAGTCTGGCACCCGGGGAGACACCTGTTGTCCGTGGGAGGAATATGGCCGTTGACATGCCTGGTGAAAATACCAAAAAAATCAGCTCTTCGGTGTGGAAGTATTTCACCAGAAATGCGGACATTTGTCAAGCCGTGTGTTCCCTTTGTCAAGCTGTAATAAGTAGGGGTAAGGACGTTAACCACCTCGGAACATCCTCCCTTATACGTCACCTGCAGCGCATTCATAATAAGTCAGTGACAAGTTCAAAAACTTTGGCCGACAGCGGAAGCAGTCCACTGACCAGTAAATCCCTTCCTCTTGTAACCAAGCTCACGCAAACCACCCCACCAACTCCCTCAGTGTCAATTTCCTCCTTCCCCAGGAATGCCAATAGTCCTGCAGGCCATGTCACTGGCAATTCTGACGAGTCCTCTCCTGCCTGGGATTCCTCCGATGCATCCTTGCGTGTAACGCCTACTGCTGCTGGCGCTGCTGTTGTTGCTGCTGGGAGTCGATGGTCATCCCAGAGGGGAAGTCGTAAGCCCACTTGTACTACTTCCAGTAAGCAATTGACTGTCCAACAGTCCTTTGCGAGGAAGATGAAATATCACAGCAGTCATCCTGCTGCAAAGCGGATAACTGAGGCCTTGACAACTATGTTGGTGTTAGACGTGCGTCCGGTATCCGCCGTTAGTTCACAGGGAACTAGACAATTTATTGAGGCAGTGTGCCCCCGTTACCAAATACCATCTAGGTTCCACTTCTCTAGGCAGGCGATACCGAGAATGTACACGGACGTCAGAAAAAGACTCACCAGTGTCCTAAAAAATGCAGTTGTACCCAATGTCCACTTAACCACGGACATGTGGACAAGTGGAGCAGGGCAGGGTCAGGACTATATGACTGTGACAGCCCACTGGGTAGATGTATGGACTCCCGCCGCAAGAACAGCAGCGGCGGCACCAGTAGCAGCATCTCGCAAACGCCAACTCTTTCCTAGGCAGGCTACGCTTTGTATCACCGCTTTCCAGAATACGCACACAGCTGAAAACCTCTTACGGCAACTGAGGAAGATCATCGCGGAATGGCTTACCCCAATTGGACTCTCCTGTGGATTTGTGGCATCGGACAACGCCAGCAATATTGTGTGTGCATTAAATATGGGCAAATTCCAGCACGTCCCATGTTTTGCACATACCTTGAATTTGGTGGTGCAGAATTTTTTTTAAAACGACAGGGGCGTGCAAGAGATGCTGTCGGTGGCCAGAAGAATTGCGGGACACTTTCGGCGTACAGGCACCACGTACAGAAGACTGGAGCACCACCAAAAACTACTGAACCTGCCCTGCCATCATCTGAAGCAAGAAGTGGTAACGAGGTGGAATTCAACCCTCTATATGCTTCAGAGGTTGGAGGAGCAGCAAAAGGCCATTCAAGCCTATACAATTGAGCACGATATAGGAGGTGGAATGCACCTGTCTCAAGCGCAGTGGAGAATGATTTCAACGTTGTGCAAGGTTCTGATGCCCTTTGAACTTGCCACACGTGAAGTCAGTTCAGACACTGCCAGCCTGAGTCAGGTCATTCCCCTCATCAGGCTTTTGCAGAAGAAGCTGGAGACATTGAAGGAGGAGCTAACACGGAGCGATTCCGCTAGGCATGTGGGACTTGTGGATGGAGCCCTTAATTCGCTTAACAAGGATTCACGGGTGGTCAATCTGTTGAAATCAGAGCACTACATTTTGGCCACCGTGCTCGATCCTAGATTTAAAGCCTACCTTGGATCTCTCTTTCCGGCAGACACAAGTCTGCTGGGGTTGAAAGACCTGCTGGTGAGAAAATTGTCAAGTCAAGCGGAACGCGACCTGTCAACAACATCTCCTCCATCACATTCTCCCGCAACTGGGGGTGCGAGGAAAAGGCTCAGAATTCCGAGCCCACCCGCTGGCGGTGATGCAGGGCAGTCTGGAGCGACTGCTGATGCTGACATCTGGTCCGGACTGAAGGACCTGACAACGATTACGGACATGTCGTCTGCTGTCACTGCATATGATTCTCTCACCATTGAAAGAATGGTGGAGGATTATATGAGTGACCGCATCCAAGTAGGCACGTCACACAGTCCGTACTTATACTGGCAGGAAAAAGAGGCAATTTGGAGGCCCTTGCACAAACTGGCTTTATTCTACCTAAGTTGCCCTCCCACAAGTGTGTACTCCGAAAGAGTGTTTAGTGCCGCCGCTCACCTTGTCAGCAATCGGCGTACGAGGTTACATCCAGAAAATGTGGAGAAGATGATGTTCATTAAAATGAATTATAATCAATTCCTCCGCGGAGACATTGACCAGCAGCAATTGCCTCCACAAAGTACACAGGGAGCTGAGATGGTGGATTCCAGTGGGGACGAATTGATAATCTGTGAGGAGGGGGATGTACACGGTGATATATCGGAGGATGATGATGAGGTGGACATCTTGCCTCTGTAGAGCCAGTTTGTGCAAGGAGAGATTTATTGCTTCTTTTTTTGGGGGGGTCCAAACCAACCCGTCATATCAGTCACAGTCGTGTGGCAGACCCTGTCACTGAAATGATGGGTTGGTTAAAGTGTGCATGTCCTGTTTATACAACATAAGGGTGGGTGGGAGGGCCCAAGGACAATTCCATCTTGCACCTCTTTTTTCTTTTATTCTTCTTTGCGTCATGTGCTGTTTGGGGAGGGTTTTTTGGAAGGGCCATCCTGCGTGACACTGCAGTGCCACTCCTAGATGGGCCCGGTGTTTGTGTCGGCCACTAGGGTCGCTTATCTTACTCACACAGTCAGCTACCTCATTGCGCCTCTTTTTTTCTTTGCGTCATGTGCTGTTTGGGGAGGGTTTTTTGGAAGGGACATCCTGCGTGACACTGCAGTGCCACTCCTAGATGGGCCCGGTGTTTGTGTCGGCCACTAGGGTCGCTTATCTTACTCACACAGTCAGCTACCTCATTGCACCTCTTTTTTTCTTTGCGTCATGTGCTGTTTGGGGAGGGTTTTTTGGAAGGGCCATCCTGCGTGACACTGCAGTGCCACTCCTAGATGGGCCCGGTGTTTGTGTCGGCCACTAGGGTCGCTTATCTTACTCACACAGTCAGCTACCTCATTGCGCCTCTTTTTTTCTTTGCGTCATGTGCTGTTTGGGGAGGGTTTTTTGGAAGGGCCATCCTGCGTGACACTGCAGTGCCACTCCAAGATGGGCCCGGTGTTTGTGTCGGCCACTAGGGTCGCTTATCTTACTCACACAGTCAGCTACCTCATTGCGCCTCTTTTTTTCTTTGCGTCATGTGCTGTTTGGGGAGGGTTTTTTGGAAGGGCCATCCTGCGTGACACTGCAGTGCCACTCCTAGATGGGCCCGGTGTTTGTGTCGGCCACTAGGGTCGCTTATCTTACTCACACAGTCAGCTACCTCATTGCGCCTCTTTTTTTCTTTGCGTCATGTGCTGTTTGGGGAGGGTTTTTTGGAAGGGCCATCCTGCGTGACACTGCAGTGCCACTCCTAGATGGGCCCGGTGTTTGTGTCGGCCACTAGGGTCGCTTATCTTACTCACACAGTCAGCTACCTCATTGCGCCTCTTTTTTTCTTTGCGTCATGTGCTGTTTGGGGAGGGTTTTTTGGAAGGGCCATCCTGCGTGACACTGCAGTGCCACTCCTAGATGGGCCCGGTGTTTGTGTCGGCCACTAGGGTCGCTTATCTTACTCACACAGTCAGCTACCTCATTGCGCCTCTTTTTTTCTTTGCGTCATGTGCTGTTTGGGGAGGGTTTTTTGGAAGGGCCATCCTGCGTGACAGTGCAGTGCCACTCCTAGATGGGCCCGGTGTTTGTGTCGGCCACTAGGGTCGCTTATCTTACTCACACAGCTACCTCATTGCGCCTCTTTTTTTCTTTGCGTCATGTGCTGTTTGGGGAGGGTTTTTTGGAAGGGCCATCCTGCGTGACACTGCAGTGCCACTCCTAGATGGGCCCGGTGTTTGTGTCGGCCACTAGGGTCGCTTATCTTACTCACACAGTCAGCTACCTCATTGCGCCTCTTTTTTTCTTTGCGTCATGTGCTGTTTGGGGAGGGTTTTTTGGAAGGGCCATCCTGCGTGACACTGCAGTGCCACTCCTAGATGGGCCCGGTGTTTGTGTCGGCCACTAGGGTCGCTTATCTTACTCACACAGTCAGCTACCTCATTGCGCCTCTTTTTTTCTTTGCGTCATGTGCTGTTTGGGGAGGGTTTTTTGGAAGGGCCATCCTGCGTGACACTGCAGTGCCACTCCTAGATGGGCCCGGTGTTTGTGTCGGCCACTAGGGTCGCTTATCTTACTCACACAGTCAGCTACCTCATTGCGCCTCTTTTTTTCTTTGCGTCATGTGCTGTTTGGGGAGGGTTTTTTGGAAGGGCCATCCTGCGTGACAGTGCAGTGCCACTCCTAGATGGGCCCGGTGTTTGTGTCGGCCACTAGGGTCGCTTATCTTACTCACACAGCTACCTCATTGCGCCTCTTTTTTTCTTTGCGTCATGTGCTGTTTGGGGAGGGTTTTTTGGAAGGGCCATCCTGCGTGACACTGCAGTGCCACTCCTAGATGGGCCCGGTGTTTGTGTCGGCCACTAGGGTCGCTTATCTTACTCACACAGTCAGCTACCTCATTGCGCCTCTTTTTTTCTTTGCGTCATGTGCTGTTTGGGGAGGGTTTTTTGGAAGGGCCATCCTGCGTGACACTGCAGTGCCACTCCTAGATGGGCCCGGTGTTTGTGTCGGCCACTAGGGTCGCTTATCTTACTCACACAGCGACCTCGGTGCAAATTTTAGGACTAAAAATAATATTGTGAGGTGTGAGGTATTCAGAATAGACTGAAAATGAGTGGAAATTATGGTTTTTGAGGTTAATAATACTTTGGGATCAAAATGACCCCCAAATTCTATGATTTAAGCTGTTTTTTAGGGTTTTTTGAAAAAAACACCCGAATCCAAAACACACCCGAATCCGACAAAAAAAATTCGGTGAGGTTTTGCCAAAACGCGGTCGAACCCAAAACACGGCCGCAGAACCGAACCCAAAACCAAAACACAAAACCCGAAAAATTTCCGGCGCTCATCTCTAGCGTCCAATCATAGGACAATTTCTTATCCGAAAGCCCCTCGGTATCTTTTTAGATCTATAATAGTCACTCCATGTAATGGAGTGGTAATAAAAGTCCATCTCTTTCCTCTTTAAACGTAATAAGTCTCGATAGATGATGTCAATTCTAATGGCCTCAGGAGTATCTTTAAGACAATCTTTATGCAGAATACCATCTATGTCAGCATCAGAAAAGCCAAACGTGTCACCAATAGGAAACAATGCTGGATTAAATGGCAAATCTTCCTCATTAAATTCGGCCATTATGTCAGACACAGCTGTGTTTGGAGAGGTCAGCAAACTTGATGCACAGTCCTCCCCGGCTCCTTCTAGCACTTAAGGTGTAACGAAATGCTGTATCATGCAGTGTCACACTTAAAAACAATCACAAATTGTGAAAGATCCCTTGGACCAGGCAATGCAACAAAATATTTAAATCACGGAGGGTGCCATGTTAAGAAGGTTTCCAATATTCCACTGGGCTTCCTTCCATATACATTACAAGATGTAACAGGCACTCACTGAATCCATACTAGCAATAATATGGATTGATTATCTTTGATATTATGCCTGTGGACTTTGTATGGTCTATACGATGCTGCATTGTCTGCTATTTGTATATGGTTTATGTTTTCTTCTAGTTACTTGTATGCTCGTTTATGTGGTTGTCATGGTGAAGGGTGATGTCACTTGCACGCGACGCTCAGCTGGAGCGCTGACGTGCTGTTGGTCGCGACGCTGGCGGGAGCCGCGTCCTGCTTCCGGTCCGGCGGTGAGCGTGGGCACCCGTCAGTAGGAGCGTCCCTGTCACTGGGTGAAGTAACAATAAAAGGTGAGTGTTTCTAATTGTTTGTGTATATCCTGAAGATGGTAAAAACCGAAACGTTGATTAAGAGATCACTGTGTCTGTCATCTTTTTCTATGAGTGCCGCACCTACTACCTGTGTATGTACTGCTGTTGATCCAGCATGTGAGGGCACCGGGACAGTTGCTAGAATGGATTCAGTGAGTGCCTGTTACATCTTGTAATGTATATATATATATTACAGTTGAGCGGGTTCGGATGTAACGCCAGAATTCACGCCAGTTCGGTTTGATCCTGATTTTTCTTATTGGCTATTCCAAAACACGTGACGTCCGTGAGCCAATATAATGCCATTTTGAGAACCGAGTAAATCCGAGTAAAACCAAACCCGCTCATCTCTAATATATACATATATATACATAAACTTACTGGTTTCAAGGTTCAGCTAGGTACAAGATCTCTCCAATAGTATTATATCAAACCCGTGTAAAACTGAAAGCAAAAATAACAGTATACACTGAGCCAACCAATAACAAAGAAAAAACAGAGCAAACACTGAACGTATTCAAACCCGGGTTACTTACAGTTGCACTTCTATTGTGAGGTATTCCATGCTGGGAGCCATACCACAAGTAAAACAAACTGGCTCTTTATAGGTCACAGGAAATAGAATTACACGCCGGAAGTGTCCGTGTGTAACACACCCACGCCACTCAAAATATAAACTATATGACATATAGCTGCTGAAAGCAATGCATCATACAGATGGCTCAAGGTTACGTGGAAAACAACTCTCTACAAAAGACACAGTCTTTAAGCGCCGCCGGAAGAGGCATTATTCGTTCCAAGCATCCGGAAATGCGAGACCTCGTGCGTTCCACCAGTACCACGTCATGTCCTGTGTGCAGGGCGGAAGTGCCCTGCACTCCACAAGTCAGGAAATAGAGACTGTAGATGCGCTCCACAGGTGCCGCTAATGGCTGTACATATTGCAGAGAATAAAGCCTCTAGCTGCGGCACCAGAACAAGAACTACAACCTTTAATTTATTAATGCGCTCAAAGGAACCTGTTAGGCCAGGACACTACGTAACAAAACATATCAGAGCAGATACAATAAACAAGACATATTAAAATCAAGCTTAGACATACAGACAGCACAGAGTTTGATAGCAATAATCAACCCTGCCATACAGTATATGGGTGCATACACTTAGGTAATGGTTAATCAGGGGGACAGAAGGATATTGTATCATTACATTAGACATTGATTACATAAAGAAACCTAATCATAGTAGGTACACTGTAAAACAACCTCTCAAGTACCAAATCCAAACCCTAAGATTATCATACTATATTTGCCTCAAGGTGATAACAAAAATGGTTATACAGAAAATAGTTTATACCAAAAATAGCTTTTTCATTAGACCATTAGCCTCTGGATAAGGACTCATTAGTGCATAAATGAAAATGATCAAATAAATTGGTACTATATGAATACATTAAGACAATGCGATTCATTGAGACCCTTAGGTGCAACTGTGTCCAATTTATTGATCCAGTAGCTTTCTCGTTGTTTTAATTTTATGATCCTATCACCTCCTAGGAATAGCGGAGGGACCCAATCAATTAGTCTGCACTTTAAACTCGCCACCTGATGTTTTTCTTTTAAAAAATGACGCGCCACAGGTTTATCAGTGGATCCTGTAGTGAGGGCAGAATGAATAGAGGATCTATGATTGGCCATTCTATCCCTAAATGGCCTAGTTGTTAGGCCCACATAGTATAGTCCACATGGACAGATGAGGATATATACTACATGGTCTAATTTGCAGTGTAAGTGGTACAAAATTTTGATACTCTTTGCCGAATGGGGATGTGTGAAGACTGGGCCAGTTAGTAAAGAGCGACACGTGGTGCAACTCCCACATGAGAAACACCCAGGTTTTGATTTCATTAACTGGATCATATCCTTTTTATTGTTGTGATACACAGTGGGACTCATCAATAATTGCTTGAGATTGGGTCTTCTCCTATATACCACCATAGGTGAATTCATCTTGGTGAAATGTAGTGAAGCATCAGACGTTAGTATGGGCCAATATTTCTTAAGAGCATTACGAATTTGACCCGAACCACTATCGTAGTTTGTGGAAAAAACCATGCGATTGTCAGATTGTCGCTTTGAAGAAATATGTCCACTGAAGATTTTCTTGGCTTTGTGTAAGCAATTCGGTAATGTACAGATACTATATCCGCACTCATAAAACCTATCAGTAACCTCTTGTATTTGTTCATCTCTACGGGTTATTTCATTATTAATCCTCATTACTCGAAGGTATTGAGATACAGGCAAATTTTGCTTAAGTGCTGGTGGATGATGGCTGGTGGCCTGTAGCAAGGTTACAGTCAGTGGGTTTTCGATGCAAGGTGGTATGACACATATTGTCAATTTTCATAACAGTTATATTAAGAAAATTGATTTCACTAGATGACTGAGTATAAGTGAACCTAATCGGACTATCAATCAAATTGAGTTCACCAATCATAGCAATCAACGAGTCTTCAGTGTCGTTCCATAACAAAAAAAGTAATCAATGAAACGTTTAAAAAAAGTGATTTTTGACCCATACTTAGAAATAATGTATGCATTTTCATACAGAGTCATGAATAAATTTGTGTATGAGGGGGCTAAATTTGACCCCATAGCTGTGCCAGAGGTTTGGATATAGAAGGTTTCCTTATACTTGAAATGATTATATTTAAGTACCAATTCAGTAAGTTCCAATACATATTCGATGGGAATTTTTTGTCTGTCAGAGGATTTTAGGGCGTATCTCAATGCCTTTAGCCCTTCATCATGAGGAATTACTGTGTAAAGGGAAGAGACATCCATGGTTACCAAAAGGTTACAATCATGCATAGCTGCTTGTTCATGCAGCTGTGTAAGAAAGTCCCCAGTATCCTGACGTAGCTTTTACTAACAATCACCAGTGGTAGCAAAATGCTATCAATAAAGACAGCTAATAGGTTGCAGAAGTGAGCCCTCTGCCGCTATAATGGGCCTCCCTGGTGGTCTAATGAAAGCCTTATGAATTTTTGGCAAAGTATACAGTATATCAGGGATATTCCATGGTAAGATATTTATATATATATATATATATATATATATATATATATACGGAACAAGGATTAATATTGCGCCACTTATATTATAGTCATTATATAATGTAATGTCTCTCAATTACTTTTCAAAAACTGCTTTGTTGGCATTGTATTAAAATGTTTCAAATGTAAAATCTAAATAAAAACATTTTTGAAAAAAAAAATATTGCGCCACTTGTGATAAAAACAGATATGTTGTATAGAGGATAAATGGCAAGCTTATGTGACACTCCCCTATTCTACTACTGGGGCGTCAGCTGAATCCCTCAAAAATGTACAGGGATGGTGATTCCCTGGATAGAATTTATGAAAAAAAGGGAGGGGATGAGGGAAGAAACATGTAAAAAATGGAACAATAATAAAAACACAGCTGAACTAAAAGCACTTAAAATGATTATATAAAAACTACAATAAGAACAAGTATTAAGGTTTTTTCCTTATCTTAAATGAGGTAGGTGAAGGTTCCCAACGCGTTTCGTCTGATAAGACTTCTTCAAGGGGTAGGGATACAATGGACCTAGAAGTCTATTTATAGCCAATATGGCTTGGTGGGAGGGTCCTAGCACGTGGTATACAAGCACCAATAGATATATACACCGTACTTATATACTCACTACTTAAATTATTAATGCACAAGCACCTTATAAGGATAAGGGAATCTTAGCACTGTTAGTTATATTTTATATTTTAAATAATAAATAATCCTGAGTCACTCTATGTACATAAACTATTCTGAGTCACTATTATAAACAAGCACTTGCACCTTTAATTTTTTAGTCCTTTTAATAATATGAGATTAATAATATACTATTTCACTATCCATCTGAAGCTGCTAATATATGAATGTGAACTGATAATCATGCACCTCCGATGTAATTTATTTTTATTTCTATGTGGAATGGTCACCATGGATACCGGAGCATTGACATACATGATACACTAGAAAATGGCCACCGCAGCCTGAAAACCTATGGACAAAATCCTACCAAATATGGCCGCCAGAAAAGAACATAATAAGAGCCTCTCTTTTTTCCCCCTGGATTACAGACATTAGGAGGATGTACTGAGGACTATGTAACAACATCGCGCCGCCGCGGGCGCATGCACAGATGCAACCGGAAGTGGGGCGGAAGTGACGATTCGCGTCTTCCGTTACCGGAAGTGTGGCGGAAGTGCCGCAATTGTAATGTTTGAGATGGATTTCAATGCTTTTAAGTCCTTTTAAAACTCTGAAACTCACTTGTTTTTACTTAATAGCAGCTCCCAATAACCTGACACCTTTTAGACTGCACTATTTAGTAGATTGGAAGTATTTAGCATATAATTGTATAACATGACTCCCTGTGAAGCTAGGACCCTCCCACCAAGCCATATTGGCTATAAATAGACTTGTAGGTCCATTGTATCCCTACCCCTTGAAGAAGTCTTATCAGACGAAACGCGTCGGGGACCTTCACCTACCTCATTTAAGATAAGGAAAAAACCTTATTAATTGTTCTTATTGTAGTTTTTATATAATCATTTTAAGTGCTTGTAGTTCAGCTGTGTTTTTATTATTGTCCCATTTTTTACATGTTTCTTTTATGTATAACTGTACGCTAATAAATACCTTTTAATTTAATAGAATTGGCAATTTTATACTTGTTGCACTGACACCGTGGTCGCTATATATCCCTCCCCCCCCCTTTTTTTCATATATATATATATATATAGAGAGAGAGAGAGAGAGAGAGAGAGAGAGAGAGAGAGAGGAGAAAGAAACAGCAGCAGAAACAACAGAATTTTCTGCGCTATATAAGAAACTGTTCATAACTGAATCTATCTATCTATCTATATATATATATATATATCGATCCAGATGGAACGGCACTCGGAGACTATAGAAAATGAAAAATTGAATTCACGTCATTAACGTTTCGGGGCAGCAAGCCCCGTCCTCAGAATATACACAGCTGTGTTCATTCTGAGGACGGGGCTTGCTGCCCCGAAACGTTAATGAAGTGAATTTAATTTTTCATTTTCTATGGTCTCCGAGTACCGTTCCATCTGGATCGATATCATGCTGTTTAAACTGGCACCTGAGCAAGTTGATTCCTGGTTGTGAGTGCCGGCTAACACTGGAAGTATATATATATATATATATATATATATATATATATATATCTCCTTCCTCCCCCACACACTCCCCCGTCTGTCTCTCCTCAATGACTCCATGCAACATTCCTTACTTCCCCACCCCATCCCAAAGCCCTGTTTCCCCTCAGCAATCCACTCTTACCCTGGCGAGAAACTCAACTGTGCTGGACTCCCCAGTATCCAGACCCAAACACCGCAAAGCATGTACCATGCGGGCCTCACACCCCACCAGAAGAGGCCGGTGCAGGGCATGGGAATCCTGGCCAGTGGAGCTGCTGCAATGTCCCGTAACTGCCTGCAACAGAGCTGGATCTGATAGAGCCGGTGCATAATCACGCTGCACAGCCACTGTGTGTGAGAGGCTCCAGTCACTCCGAGCCTGCACCCACACCGCTTACAGCTTGCTGCCCTATTTGGACAAGATGGCTCACATCTCTGCCAGGCACTAAAGATGCATACACACGGTGAGATATAGTCTATGCACGATTTTGACTATGCGATTTTCCTTGAACTACCCCAGAGCCCAGAAGCACCGATATTGCTTATACACACAGTGCGATTTTGGCTATGTGCGATTTTGACTATGGCATACTTTGAACTAGATAGGCAAGTTTGACTTGCCTGCACAGTCTATTTTTCCTTACAATCCCGATCCCGCGGGGCCGTGCATTGGTATCGCAAGCTGTATACACACATACACTAACTTTCCTTGCGATTTTGACTATATAGTCAAAATCGCAAGGTTATATCGCACCGCGTGTATGCACCTTTAGTAACATATCCTTGGGGCCCCTCTGATCCTAGGGGCCCGGTACAGGTGTTCCCTTTGACACCCCCCCTGTCGCCGGCCCTGGCTGCGACTATTCACAGCCGGCAATCGCTCCATTAATTCCTAAAGGAATTAATGAAGCAATCGCCAGCTGCGAATAGTACATCCAACTCATTGATAACTTAATAACTTGAACATTTAAACACTGGAAACGCTGGGTACTCCAGTTAGTCTTTTATACAAGTAACAAGTACTGTTTTATATTTGGTTAAATAACAAATACTACAAACCTAATGTTAAGTTTAGTTAGTAAAATGTTATTGAAACATAGTTAACACAGGGTTGAAAAAATAAAAATTCTACAAAACTTTTTAAATAAATAGCAATAAAAGGCAGTCTCTATAACAGGAAAGTACTAATACTTTAATAGTAGGATTTTGTTTCTTGTTTATTGGGGTTGCTGTCCTCATATGACAGCCGCATATGAGAGTGATCTGTGGTTAATTTATGGATAACTAGTTTCTGCAAGCTATTACCATTGGTAGCCATCCATATCTTGTGGCACCCAGGGCCGCCGAAGGTTGGGGGGGGGGGGGGGAATGAGCGGGTACTAATTACCTGGGGGGGTGGGCATACTGAAGAGGCATCGCAGGGACCATGGTCTACTACCGCACCCACTTACATGTCTGCAGCAGTGACGTGCAATCCGGTGAGGCAGAGCCTCTCCGGTCATACTCCAATATACTCGAGAGTTTTGGTTATAACTATAAAAAGAAAAATACAAAGAAGATATTATAATTAATTTAATGGATAATGTAATACATATAATGTATTATTCTAATAATTTTCATTATCAATATTGAGTTTACTGGTCTATGACAGGTGAGGCCCTGCCTTCTCTGCCTACCCTGTATATACATCTCTGACCAAAACACCAAATTTCCAGTAGTATATACTGCTGCACCTGTGTATAATGCCCGCATGAATCCTCGAGTTCATACAGTATGTGTGTGTAAATCTGGCTTTGACACTAGCCAGTGCCTCCACTTCCATTTACCTCACTGCACGTCACTGGTCTGCAGTAGCAGCAGCCTTACTCCCCAGGTTTTCTGCCTGTGCGGGGGAAGGAAGGTAGAGCTCACACTGATGACGCCCACCCCGCTGGATTTAACCCTTGCTGGATAACTCATGGTGCTCTCCTATTCAGCGCACAGCGCAGCTTGGCAGAGCTGAAAATATTTTTTCATTTTTTTTATTCTAAAGGGGGCATGGCCACACCTCCCACAATTAGGCTACACTACTGAAAAGTACCCGGGCCCAGCTCAACCCTCTACAGCCCTGGCCATTTGCAAGCCTTGTTAAGTAAGAAGAAGCCTTGTCAGCTAACTTTGACAGATTTAGGTTATACATAAATATTATAATACCCTAATCTGTTTTTACAAAATATAAATAATAATATTGTATTCAGTAATAACTGGACTACATTGCTGCCTTTTTAATACAATGTAAACAATGTACAGTGATTTTATGTTTCTTCTACAAAATACTTCCTTTGTCTGTACTGCTTGTGTATCTTAAGCTCTGAAGATTAGTACAATGTCCTGTTTCTTTTACATAATGAGTATCCTGCTAGCTGTAGGTCACAGAGGTTAAATACATTTTTATAGCACATAAAGTTTATATGCAGGTTCAGTTAAGGCCTTTTTCTTCACAGCATGATTTAAACCTCACAAGCTGGAGCACCTTAGTGTTCTAATAATAAGGCTGAAGGCTCTAAACCCTACCACAGAAAGAGTACCACATATATATGGGCCTGGGATCAGAATTAAACACCTACAATCAAAATCCCGTCTGTCAAAATACTGACATTGAAAATACCAACAAGGTGAAAATACAGACGTTTAAATTGTCGACAGGTCAAAAAGTCGACAAGAGTTTTTCATTGTTTTTTGGTGGTATGTCGACATAGGTCAACATGGACACTGTATAAGTGTACCGCGTCCCCTCGCATGGCTCGCTGCACTCGGCACACATTATATTCTCCCTCCAGGTCCATTGGGATGGTAAAGTATGAACAAGTCAGTTTCAACGAAAAATCATGAAAAACTCATGTCGACTTTTTGACCTGTCAACATTTTAAATGTTGATATTATGCCCTTGTCAGTAATTTAAATGTCGGTATTTTGACCATGTCGGGATTTTGACCTTGTCTGAATTTCAATTGTCAGTCAATGGTTGTCGGTATTTTGACCGTCGGGATTTTGATTGTAGGTAAACTGACAGCATCCCATAAAAATGTATGTGTGTATGTTCCACCATAACTCTGGAATGCATGGAGCAATTTACTCCAAACTTGGTACATATATGACTTACAATCTGGGAAAAAATACTGTGGGGGTAAGACACCCCTAGCACCCCTAAGGGTGGGGGTCGGAAGAGGGTGACATGTAAAATCCATAGTTTTCGGCATAACTCTGGAATGCCTGAAGCAATTTACACAGAGGCACACATGGGTAGGGGCAGAGGCACCCACATGTAAGGGCAGAGGCACCCACGGGTAGGGGCAGAGGTACACACGGGTAGGGGCAGAGGCACCCACGGGTAGGGGCAGAGGCACCCACAGTTAAGGATAGAGGCACACACAGGTAGGGTCAGAGGCACCATCAGGTAAGGAGAGAGGCACACATGAGTAGGGGCAGAGGCACACATGGGTAGGGGCATAGGCATACTTTAGTTTTGAAGCTAAGCAAGAAGACCTAGGGCCCTTTGAAATAGAGTCAGCTTGCAAATCTTACATATTTAACATACAGAGGGCGGACCTTGTCCTGTCGTCCCAGCATGTACAGCACTGAGCAGGGCAGCATCAGAGGCAGGACAGGGCAGAGAAAGAGGCAGATTATTCTCCTCAGCACCAGCATTTTGACAGCATCAATCCGGGGAAGCCCAAAGGTGCGGCCTGACAAAGATTGACATTATTCTTTAAATTCCATAGCGAAGCATGGGTATTCAGCTAGTATAGGGCACTGGGCACATGGTAATGTGCAGTCAGGGAAGAGTTATGTCAACTGGTTTAACAAATAAAATCTTTAAAATAAAATAAAAATAAAAATATATATTATTATAAATGCAGTCTTAGAAAGTGTTTGCATTGAAAATGTGCTATCTTAGACTGTAAATGTGAATAAGGGCATTCTACATTATGTGCCCTAGAAGAGTCCCTGCACTGGCCAACACAGTATCCTGTGTGATTTTCAACCAAAAGTTATCAAGCATCAACAAGGGAAATAAAATACATATACATTAATTTGTATGGTGTCCTGAGTGCTGCTGTTAATACTGCACATCATGTGCATCAGAGCTATAAGTACACATTTTGGTGCTCTGTGCCAAAAATTGGTCCCCCCCCACCAGCATATATTTAAAATAGGGTCAGTGCGAAAGCACATGCCGCAGGTCCGCAAGAGAAGACGAAGGGGAGCGGAGCACATGGAGGACACACTCTGCCAATACTCAGTGCTGCTTGCTGTCATCTATATAGCAGACAGCGCTGCAGCTCTCGGTAAATAGTTGTGGATGCGGACGGTGCACCCACACGGCAAATGCACACTAGTTACAGCCATAACCACTAGCCCACATAACAGATGATAGGTAAATTTAAGAGCCACATTAAGCAGTGAAAAGAGTGGAGAAGTGAGTCTGTGGAGAAGTTGCCCATGGCAACCAATCAGCTGCTCCATACAATTATATAGCATGCAAATTATAAATGTTACTTCAATGCTGATTGGTTGCCATAGGCAACTTCTCCACTGGCTCACTTCACCACACTTTTCACTGCTTCATGAATAGACCCCAAAGTCTGTCAACACCAAGCACCAGACATCCTACATGAATATACAGTATACCGCAGCTACTGTATTAGCTAATGTAGCAAGATAAGATGAACACATCATATACAAGCATTTATACTAGTGATGAGCGGGTTCGGTTCCTCGGAATCCGAACCCGCCCGAACTTCAGGTTTTTTTTACACGGGGCCGAGCGACTCGGATCTTCCCGCCTTGCTCGGTTAACCCGAGCGCGCCCGAACGTCATCATCCCGCTGTCGGATTCTCGCGAGGCTCGGATTCTATCGCGAGTCTCGGATTCTATATAAGGAGCCGCGCGTCGCCGCCATTTTCACACGTGCATTGAGATTGATAGGGAGAGGACGTGGCTGGCGTCCTCTCCGTTTAGACTAGAGTACTAGAGAGAGACACTAATTTTGGGGAGCATATTATTAGGAGGAGTACTACTTGCTGCTGATAGTGTGACCAGTGACCACCAGTTTAATTAATCCGTTCTCTGCCTGAAAAAAAACGATACACAGTGTGACACAGTCACATACCATATCTGTGCTCAGCCCAGTGTGCTGCATCATATGTAATACTGTATATCATTATCTGACTGTGCTGAGTGCTCACTGCTCACACAGCTTAATTGTGGGGGAGACTGGGGAGCAGTTATAGCAGGAGTACATATTTTAAGTACAGTGCACACTTTTGCTGCCAGAGTGCCACTGCCAGTGTGACTGACCAGTGACCACTGACCACCAGTATTGTGATTGTCTGCTGACCACCAGTATATTGTGATTGTCTGCCTGAAAAAGTTAAACACTCGTCGTGTGGTGTTTTTATAAACGCATTCTGCAGACAGTGTCCAGCAGGTCCGTCATTACATAATATATACCTGTCCGGCTGCAGTACTAGTGTGATATATATATATTTTAATTTTATCTCATTATCATCCAATCTATATTAGCAGCAGACACAGTACGGTAGTCCACGGCTGTAGCTACCTCTGTGTCGGCAGTCGCTCGTCCATCCATAATTGTATACCACCTACCCGTGGTTTTTTTTTTTTCTATCTTCTTGATACTAGTAGCTTACTTTAGGAGTCTGCAGTGCTGAGTCTGACAGACAGTGTCCAGCAGGTCCGTCATTACATAATATATACCTGTCCGGCTGCAGTACTAGTGTGATATATATATATATATTTTAATTTTATCTCATTATCATCCAGTCTATATTAGCAGCAGACACAGTACGGTAGTCCACGGCTGTAGCTACCTCTGTGTCGGCAGTCGCTCGTCCATCCATAACTGTATACCACCTACCCGTGGTTTTTTTTTCTATCTTCTTGATACTAGTAGCTTACTTTAGGAGTCTGCAGTGCTGAGTCTGACAGACAGTGTCCAGCAGGTCCGTCATTACATAATATATACCTGTCCGGCTGCAGTACTAGTGTGATATATATATATATATTTTAATTTTATCTCATTATCATCCAGTCTATATTAGCAGCAGACACAGTATGGTAGTCCACGGCTGTAGCTACCTCTGTGTCGGCAGTCGCTCGTCCATCCATAATTGTATACCACCTACCCGTGTTTTTTTTTTCTATCTTCTTGATACTAGTAGCTTACTTTAGGAGTCTGCAGTGCTGAGTCTGACAGACAGTGTCCAGCAGGTCCATCATTACATAATATATACCTGTCCGGCTGCAGTACTAGTGTGATATATATATATATATTTTAATTGTATCTCATTATCATCCAGTCTATATTAGCAGCAGACACAGTACGGTAGTCCACGGCTGTAGCTACCTCTGTGTCGGCAGTCGCTCGTCCATCCATAATTGTATACCACCTACCCGTGGTTTTTTTTTTTCTATCTTCTTGATACTAGTAGCTTACTTTAGGAGTCTGCAGTGCTGAGTCTGACAGACAGTGTCCAGCAGGTCCGTCATTACATAATATATACCTGTCCGGCTGCAGTACTAGTGTGATATATATATATATTTTAATTTTATCTCATTATCATCCAGTCTATATTAGCAGCAGACACAGTATGGTAGTCCACGGCTGTAGCTACCTCTGTGTCGGCAGTCGCTCGTCCATCCATAATTGTATACCACCTACCCGTGGTTTTTTTTTTTCTATCTTCTTGATACTAGTAGCTTACTTTAGGAGTCTGCAGTGCTGAGTCTGACAGACAGTGTCCAGCAGGTCCGTCATTACATAATATATACCTGTCCGGCTGCAGTACTAGTGTGATATATATATATATTTTAATTTTATCTCATTATCATCCAATCTATATTAGCAGCAGACACAGTACGGTAGTCCACGGCTGTAGCTACCTCTGTGTCGGCAGTCGCTCGTCCATCCATAATTGTATACCACCTACCCGTGGTTTTTTTTTTCTATATTCTTGATACTAGTAGCTTACTTTAGGAGTCTGCAGTGCTGAGTCTGACAGACAGTGTCCAGCAGGTCCGTCATTACATAATATATACCTGTCCGGCTGCAGTACTAGTGTGATATATATATATATTTTAATTTTATCTCATTATCATCCAGTCTATATTAGCAGCAGACACAGTATGGTAGTCCACGGCTGTAGCTACCTCTGTGTCGGCAGTCGCTCGTCCATCCATAATTGTATACCACCTACCCGTGTTTTTTTTTTTTTCTATCTTCTTGATACTAGTAGCTTACTTTAGGAGTCTGCAGTGCTGAGTCTGACAGACAGTGTCCAGCAGGTCCGTCATTACATAATATATACCTGTCCGGCTGCAGTACTAGTGTGATATATATATATATATTTTAATTTTATCTCATTATCATCCAGTCTATATTAGCAGCAGACACAGTACGGTAGTCCACGGCTGTAGCTACCTCTGTGTCGGCAGTCGCTCGTCCATCCATAATTGTATACCACCTACCCGTGGTTTTTTTTTCTTTTTATATTCTTGATACTAGTAGCTTACTTTAGGAGTCTGCAGTGCTGAGTCTGACAGACAGTGTCCAGCAGGTCCGTCATTACATAATATATACCTGTCCGGCTGCAGTACTAGTGTGATATATATATATTTTAATTTTATCTCATTATCATCCAGTCTATATTAGCAGCAGACACAGTATGGTAGTCCACGGCTGTAGCTACCTCTGTGTCGGCAGTCGCTCGTCATCCATAAGTATACTAGTATCCATCCATCTCCATTGTTTACCTGAGGTGCCTTTTAGTTGTGCCTATTAAAATATGGAGAACAAAAATGTTGAGGTTCCAAAAATAGGGAAAGATCAAGATCGACTTCCACCTCGTGCTGAAGCTGCTGCCACTAGTCATGGCCGAGACGATGAAATGCCATCAACGTCGTCTGCCAAGGCCGATGCCCAATGTCATAGTACAGAGCATGTAAAATCCCAAACACCAAATATCAGTAAAAAAAGGACTCAAAAATCTAAAATAAAATTGTCGGAGGAGAAGCGTAAACTTGCCAATATGCCATTTACCACACGGAGTGGCAAGGAACGGCTGAGGCCCTGGCCTATGTTCATGGCTAGTGGTTCAGCTTCACATGAGGATGGAAGCACTCAGCCTCTCGCTAGAAAAATGAAAAGACTCAAGCTGGCAAAAGCACAGCAAAGAACTGTGCGTTCTTCGCAATCCCAAATCCACAAGGAGAGTCCAATTGTGTCGGTTGCGATGCCTGACCTTCCCAACACTGGACGTGAAGAGCATGCGCCTTCCACCATTTGCACGCCCCCTGCAAGTGCTGGAAGGAGCACCCGCAGTCCAGTTCCTGATAGTCAGATTGAAGATGTCAGTGTTGAAGTACACCAGGATGAGGAGGATATGGGTGTTGCTGGCGCTGGGGAGGAAATTGACAAGGAGGATTCTGATGGTGAGGTGGTTTGTTTAAGTCAGGCACCCGGGGAGACACCTGTTGTCCGTGGGAGGAATATGGCCGTTGACATGCCTGGTGAAAATACCAAAAAAAATCAGCTCTTCGTGTGGAAGTATTTCAACAGAAATGCGGACAACATTTGTCAAGCCGTGTGTTGCCTTTGTCAAGCTGTAATAAGTAGGGGTAAGGACGTTAACCACCTCGGAACATCCTCCCTTATACGTCACCTGCAGCGCATTCATAATAAGTCAGTGACAAGTTCAAAAACTTTGGGCGACAGCGGAAGCAGTCCACTGACCAGTAAATCCCTTCCTCTTGTAACCAAGCTCACGCAAACCACCCCACCAACTCCCTCAGTGTCAATTTCCTCCTTCCCCAGGAATGCCAATAGTCCTGCAGGCCATGTCACTGGCAATTCTGACGAGTCCTCTCCTGCCTGGGATTCCTCCGATGCATCCTTGCGTGTAACGCCTACTGCTGCTGGCGCTGCTGTTGTTGCTGCTGGGAGTCGATGGTCATCCCAGAGGGGAAGTCGTAAGACCACTTTTACTACTTCCACCAAGCAATTGACTGTCCAACAGTCCTTTGCAAGGAAGATGAAATATCACAGCAGTCATCCTGCTGCAAAGCGGATAACTGAGGCCTTGGCATCCTGGGTGGTGATAAACGTGGTTCTGGTATCCATCATTACTGCAGAGCCAACTAGAGACTTGTTGGAGGTACTGTGTCCCCGGTACCAAATACCATCTAGGTTCCATTTCTCTAGGCAGGCGATACCGAAAATGTACACAGACCTCAGAAAAAGAGTCACCAGTGTCCTAAAAAATGCAGCTGTACCCAATGTCCACTTAACCACGGACATGTGGACAAGTGGAGCAGGGCTGGGTCAGGACTACATGACTGTGACAGCCCACTGGGTAGATGTATGGACTCCCGCCGCAAGAACAGCAGAGGCGGCACCAGTAGCAGCATCTCGCAAACGCCAACTCTTTCCTAGGCAGGCTACGCTTTGTATCACCGGTTTCCAGAATACGCACACAGCTGAAAACCTCTTACGGCAACTGAGGAAGATCATCGCGGAATGGCTTACCCCAATTGGACTCTCCTGTGGATTTGTGGCATCGGACAACGCCAGCAATATTGTGTGTGCATTAAATATGGGCAAATTCCAGCACGTCCCATGTTTTGCACATACCTTGAATTTGGTGGTGCAGAATTATTTAAAAAACGAGAGGGGCGTGCAAGAGATGCTGTCGGTGGCCAGAAGAATTGCGGGACACTTTCGGCGTACAGGCACCACGTACAGAAGACTGGAGCACCACCAAAAACGCCTGAACCTGCCCTGCCATCATCTGAAGCAAGAAGTGGTAACGAGGTGGAATTCAACCCTATATATGCTTCAGAGGTTGGAGGTGCAGCAAAAGGCCATTCAAGCCTATACAATTGAGCACGATATAGGAGGTGGAATGCACCTGTCTCAAGCGCAGTGGAGAATGATTTCAACGTTGTGCAAGGTTCTGCTGCCCTTTGAACTTGCCACACGTGAAGTCAGTTCAGACACTGCCAGCCTGAGTCAGGTCATTCCCCTCATCAGGCTTTTGCAGAAGAAGCTGGAGACATTGAAGGAGGAGCTAACACAGAGCGATTCCGCTAGGCATGTGGGACTTGTGGATGGAGCCCTTAATTCGCTTAACAAGGATTCACGGGTGGTCAATCTGTTGAAATCAGAGCACTACATTTTGGCCACCGTGCTCGATCCTAGATTTAAAACCTACCTTGGATCTCTCTTTCCGGCACACACAAGTCTGCTGGGGTTGAAAGACCTGCTGGTGAGAAAATTGTCAAGTCAAGCGGAACGCGACCTGTCAACATCTCCTCCTTCACATTCTCCCGCAACTGGGGGTGCGAGGAAAAGGCTCAGAATTCCGAGCCCACCCGCTGGCGGTGATGCAGGGCAGTCTGGAGCGACTGCTGATGCTGACATCTGGTCCGGACTGAAGGACCTGCCAACGATTACGGCCATGTCGTCTACTGGCACTGCATATGATTCTCTCCCCATTGAAAGAATGGTGGAGGATTATATGAGTGACCGCATCCAAGTAGGCACGTCAGACAGTCCGTACTTATACTGGCAGGAAAAAGAAGCAATTTGGAGGCCCTTGCACAAACTGGCTTTATTCTACCTAAGTTGCCCTCCCACAAGTGTGTACTCCGAAAGAGTGTTTAGTGCCGCCGCTCACCTTGTCAGCAATCGGCGTACGATCAAAATGACCCCCAAATTCTATGATTTAAGCTGTTTTTTAGGGTTTTTTGAAAAAAACACCCGAATCCAAAACACACCCGAATCCGACAAAAAAAATTCGGTGAGGTTTTGCCAAAACGCGGTCGAACCCAAAACACGGCCGCGGAACCGAACCCAAAACCAAAACACAAAACCCGAAAAATTTCAAGTGCACATCTCTAATTTATACGTCACAAAACTTACTACAGGTTGAGTATCCCTTATCCAAAATGCTTGGGACCAGACGTATTTTGGATATCGGATTTTTCCGTATTTTGGAATAATTGCATACCATAATGGGATATCATGGTGATGGGACCTAAATCTAAGCACAGAATGTATTTATGTTACATATACACCTTATACACACAGCCTGAAGGTAATTTTAGCCAATATTTTTTATAACTTTGTGCATTAAAAAAGTGTGTCTACATTCACACAATTCATTTATGTTTCATATACACCTTATACCCACAGCCTAAAGGTCATTTAATACAATATTTTTAATAACTTTGTGTATTAAACAAAGTTTGTGTACATTGAGTCATCAAAAAACAAAGGTTTCACTATCTCACTCTCATTCAAAAAAAGTCCGTATTTCGGAATATTCCGTATTTCGGAATATTTGGATATGGGATACTCAACCTGTATGTAGTAGTGCCTTATTATCCAAACACATAAAGTAGTAATTATTGTGAAGTATAATTACTTGTATATAATTGGGAAGTATAGTCACTTGTATATGATGTGTTCCTCTTATATTGCTTCAGAAAGCACTTTTTATAAATGACAGGAGCTGGTTGGCTGGTGCAATTTATCACTCGCAGTGAAATGTATCACTCATTGATAAATAAGGGCAATAATTTGAAATAAAGTTCTGCAGAAGGTGTATGCCAAGAGAAGTATGGCTTGCATACACACGCCCTCACGCTTTCTCTAGCTCCGTCAGCTTTCTTGTCCTCGCCCTCCCTCTAGCTCCCTGTCAGCGTCCCTTCCCTCACCCTCCAACTCCCACTCAGCATCACTGTCTTCACCCTCACTCTCCCTCTAACTCCCACTCAGCATCACTGATCTCCCCGTCCATCTAACTCCCCTCAGCATCACTGCCCTCACCCTCCCTGTAACTACACCACAGTGTTCTCTGCCCTCACCCTCCCTGTTACTCCACCTATAGACTTTAAACCTGCAAGCAGGGCCTTTCTACCTCTATGACTGTCTATTATTACCCAGTTCTATTTTATCACTGTTGTTTCCAATTGTTTTGTTTTATGTTTTCAGTATTTCCATTTGTAAAGAGCAATGGAATTGCTGCGCTATTTAAGAAACGCAATAAATAAAAGAAATAATCCCAGCTGACTATACACATCAGCCTATCCGCTAGTCAGAGAGAAGGTCACTGATCTGCCCCCTCTGGTGTACATATGTTATCTTTTATAAAAAATTTTACATACAGGGACAGGGGGCTGCAGTAGGACAGAGGTGGCGGTGGTAGCGGTGTGTGTGTGGGGGTGGTGGTTTCGGGCAGCGGGGACAAGAGCCAGGCAGCAGCAGGATGGCCGGGGCAGGCACAGCGAGGACAAGAGAGGAGACAGGAGAGTTGGGGAAGACAGGGTAGGAGCAGCGTTAGGGGCGGGGTTTATGAGCAGATACTTCATCGCTGTATTTTTTCCAATAAATGCAGTGATAATTGTGCTGATGGAATTCGCAGGGATAGAGCTTTCTCACAAGCTCTGTCCCTGCATGGGACAATTGAAGTATCTTATCCTTGCGATGTATTTAATTATTAATAGGCAAATTGGCGTGAATTTATCACATCCCATCCGCATCTGAGATGCAGATTGTGATAAATATAAAAAAAAATAAGAAACATTGGATAAATTGACTTTCTTTCATTTATATAGAACCCCGTAATCATCCTGCATCAGTTTCACATCAATATTCTGTGCGGAATACATATGTTTTACCAGCAGACAGGATCCTAGTTGTCAGTATACCAACAGCGGCATCCCGTCCGTGGGAATGCCGACAGCGAGTCCCCTCGTGGACTCGCTGCGCTTGCCTCACTTTGGGCCCAGTGGCTCACTGTGCTCGCTACAGATTATACTCCCACTCGGTTGGTGGCGTGCACCCACCAACCAAGTGAAAATAAGATGCGGTTATCAGGATTCTGATTGACGGCATTTCACCGGCTGTCGGGATTCCGGTATCGGTCTCCTGATCACCGGGATCCTGACAGCCGGTAATTTAACTGCATCCCTTCTGTGCTATTGGGGACCCAGCTCCTTCCACAATATAACCTTCTAATTGCAAGTTAAGGTTTTACATAAGAGACAAGTAATACTATTTAAAAAAGATAGCTAGACAGATAGATAGATAGATAGATAGATAGATAGATAGATAGATAGATAGATAGATAGATATGGATATACCCTTCTAATATTTATAATCATCTATATCATATTCACCAATCTATTACAACTAACGGACTACAAATTTGACCAAGTAAACTTCACAGCAGGCTACTCGTATTGCAGTAATTATACAAATCTTTCTCTTATTGCAGGATATTTCAATTTTTAGTCTGGCTTTTTTCCCCCTAAAATGCTGAGAGTCAAAAAAGAAAACGTAATGTAATTGGTTGCGAGAGATTAGCTATGGATTTATCTGTTGCAGGATAATCTGACACTGATGCAGTGATTTTGGTAAACAGCTGAATAGTGATGTCACAACACTTAACCCCGTCCGACCCAGTCTTTCCAGTTGGTGGCGTAGTGATTATAAAATCTATTGACATTTGTTATGAGATTGTTTAAGTTGTTTTATTCTTTATACCACTATTATCTTGCACAGATGTTTTCCTCATTTGAATCTGGTTTGTTCTCTAATGTTTTACTATAGTAACATATCTTTACTATACCATACTTAGAATTTGCAGTCTCCTCATTATACAGCATACATGTAAAAACTGCAGAAATATAACAAAACAAAGACGAATCACTTGTGGAGGACATACACGTCAAAGCATCTGTAATTGTATGTGATCTTAAAGCAGATCAAAACAGGAAGGATACACAGCAATTAATGGACTTCTTATATAAAATGGCAACATAAGGGGCATCACTCGTGGCATGACTAGAGTTTGAGTAGAAGGTGACAGACACAAACCAATTGCCATTTTCTCACCTTTGTAACATTTACTGACATCATGCCAAATTATGAACAGATGGTTTTCAGGGACTGCCATATTGGTTACAGGTTTAATTACTATCGCCAAAGTCTTTGTAATACTCTTTAAATGTATTAACCATGCGGATGCAGATGTTGCTTATCTGTGCATTCTCTGATGCTCACCCTCCATATTGCTTCAGCATTAGTGTCGCAGAGAAGCAGAGCAAAGAACATTCAAATGAACGCAGTTCAATGGGATCATCTGATCTCTATGCAGACATAGTTATTAACCCTCCGTCAGGTTCACCTCTGGGACTCCCGGGTTCAGGTGCAGTGTGCCTGACAGGTGCTTGTTAGAAAATCGTCATTAGCACCTAATTAACTAAATTCTAACGCTCTTAAAGTGATCAGTGACCTTCATTAGGATGTACAAAGAGAGAAATCGTAGGTTTTACGGGCCATTTCAGCAGAAAATCTGGATCAAAAAAGAGAAGATACAAACATGAGTATAAGTTTGGGCGCAGTGTGCCTGAGAGGCCACCCTGGACAACCCTACATATTTCCACAAAATATCCACAACCTTTGTAATTTTCATTCATAAAATGAACAAAATAAACAATTAATAGATGAAAATAAAAGAAAAAACGAACCTTCAAAAGTCGGAGGAGTTTGGGCGCAGTGTGCCTGTGAGGCCAGGAGGGTCACTACTGCACTCCATGCAGGTGGCGGGAAAACTGACTAGGGGGGTTTCAAACAGCACCTATAGATAGGAAGGTACTAAGAGGGACAGGGGTGGAGAGGGGAGCGAGAACAGCTTTGCGGCGTCTGTCAGGCCAGCTGCGTCTGACTGAGGGTTAACTGTAAGAAAATGCTCCTTTCCATGTTTACTTTACCCTAAAGGAGAGGTTCTCAAACACAGTCCCCAAGGCACCCCAACCGTCCAGGTTTTAAGTATATCCATGCCCTAACCACAGGTGACCTAATTAGTACCACAGTCAATTTGATTTAACCATCTGTTCTGAGACTTGGATATACTTAAAACCTGGACCGTTGGGGTGCCTTGAGGATCACGTGTGAGAACCTCTGCCCTAACGTCATTCAACTAACCCTATTTCACATTACATTTAACATACATTCAGGAAGTATTTAGGATAATCTGTACCATACAACAGACAATGGTGGTAATTCAGAATTGATCGCAGCAGCAAATTTGTTAGCAGTTGGGCAAAACCATGTGCACTGCAGGTGGGGCAGATATAACATTTGCAGAGAGAGTTAGATTTGGGTGGGTTATTTTTAGTGATGAGCGGGTTCGGATCCTCGGTATCCGAACCCCCCTGAACTTCACCCATTTTACACCGGTCCGAGGCAGACTCGGATCCTCCCGCCTTGCTCGGTTAACCCGAGCGTGCCCGAACGTCATCATCCCGCGGTCGGATTCTCGCGAGATTCGTATTCTATATAAGGAGCCGCGCGTCGCCGCCATTTTTCACTCGTGCATTGGAGATGATCGTGAGAGGACGTGGCTGGCGTCCTCTCAGTTTCTATGTTCAGTGGGCTGCAAATTGTGCTGCAAATATCTGTGCTCAGTGTGCTGCAAATATCTGTGCTCAGTGTGCTGCAAGTGCAAATATCTACACCTCTTTTTTCTTTCATTTTTCTTTGCATCATGTGCTGTTTGGGGACTATTTTTTTGAAGTGCCATCCTGCCTGACACTGCAGTGCCACTCCTAGATGGGCCAGGTGTTTGTGTCGGCCACTTGGGTCGCTTAGCTTAGTCACACAGCTACCTCA